>NW_027601273.1:312225-350258 GCF_053455715.1 Rhinoraja longicauda | reverse complement strand
AACGTCGTTTAATTCAGAGTCACTCACTAATGGCAACATCCTCTCCACATCCATTCAATCCAAGCCTTTCACAATTCTGTATGTTTCAATGAGGTTTCCCCAGCTCATTCGTCTTATCTCCACGCCCAGAGCCGACCAACGCTCATCATTTCTAACCTACTCATTCTTGGGATCATTCTTAGAAAACATCCTCTGAACCCTCTTCAGAGTCAGCACATCATTCCTCAGCTATAATGCCCACAATTCCTCACGATATTGCAAACGCGGCCTTACCAGTGCCTAACAGAGCCTCAAAATTACATCCCTGTTTTGGTATACAAGCCCTCTTGAAATGAATGCTAGAATTGAGTCTGCTTTCTTTACTACCAATACGCCTTGCAGTTTAACTTTTTGGGAATCCTGCACCAGCACTCCCAAATACCTTTGCACCACTGATGTCTGTATTCACACCGCATTTACAAAAGAGTCTACGCTTTTATATCTACTACAAAAAATGCATGGCTCCACACTTTGCAACACTATATTGTATCTATCTGCCACTTCTCTGCCCACTCTCCCAACCTGTCTAAGCCCTTCCGAAAAATCCATGCATTCTCTACACTACCTGCCTCTCCACCTATTTTCTTATCATCCGCAAACTTTGTCACGAAGCCTTCAATACCCTCGTCCAAATTATACCTGGCCAACAGATCTGTGGATGACGCAGTCAACCTAGGCCTGCACTTCATCCTCCAGCACATAGACCACAAGGGAACCTATGCAAGGATTCTGTTTGTGTAGTTTAGCTCTGCATTTAACTCCATTGTGCCAGAGCTACTACACTCCCAACTCTCCCATTTGACTGTGCCTGAACCCTTCTGTCAGTGGTTCATCAACTTCCTGACAGACAGGAAGTGAGGCTGGGAAAGCACACCTCGGACCCTCAGCTTAGGAGCCCCGCAAGGCTGCGTACTCCCCCTTCTCCTTTACTCTCTCTACACCAACAGAGTATGTACCTCCCACGGTAGCTGAGGAGACGCAATTCGCCACAGACAATGATGCTCCAATTCTATATTGCCATCGTAGAGTCTGTCCTCACCTTCTCCATCATGGTCTGGTTTGGCTCAGCCACGAAGCACGACATACGACGGCTGCAAGGAAATTATTCGATCAGCTGAGAAGATTGATGGCTGCAACCTTTCCCCCCCCTGAAATGACGAGCGATACACTGCAAGAGCCAGGAAGCGAGCGGGCAAGATCATCTCTGACCCCTATCACCCTGGCAACAAACCCTTTGAAGCAATTCCCTCTGGAAGGCGACTCCGGACTGTCAAAGCAGCCACAGCCAGACATAAAAACAGCTTTTTTTTCTCTACTCAATAACCAAAAGTCTTTGGTCTCTTTTTGCCTCTGGCTCATTTTACTCTCATGTTTAAACTGTTACGTTGTATTCTTGAGGTTTTAGTGTTTTATGCTTTATACGTAACTGTTTACTATATGTTCGTGTTGTCACTTGCGAGCGGAGTACGAAGGCACATTTCTTGTATGTGTACATACTTGACCAATACACTTATTCATTCATTCATTCATTCATTCATTCATTCATTCATTCATTCATTCATTCATTCATTCATTCATTCATTCATTCATTCATTCATTCATTCACAAACCAAGTAAACAACAACAGGGAGGGAGGGATGGAGTGAGGGTAGAACGAGGTGGTGAGGAAAAGGATTGGCGGGGAGGGCTTCCGGGCGACGGAGGGTGGGGCTAGGAGATAGGGGAGGGGAGTAAGGGGAGGGATTGAGGGAGGGAAGGAGGGAAGGAGGTGGAAGGAGGAGCGGAGGGAGGGAAATATGGAGGGAGTGAGGCAGGGAGTGAGGAGGAAGGTAAAAGGTGAGGGAAGGGAGTGAGGGGAAGGAGTGTGTCAGGGGTGCCCCATGTCTGGGCAGTTGTACTCGGTCTGTGTGGAGTCATTCCTGTGTCTTCTTCGGAGGCGGTTGGCAGGCCTGGTTCTACCAGGACAGGGGGTGGAGGTGGTTCTCTCGGCCTATGCCGTTGACGTTCTTCTTACGTTTACTGATCCTGTTGACCTGCGGAGGATGCGCGAATGCCAGTAGGTATTCTCAGCTGCTTCGTTCGCTAGGATCAACTGGAGTAAGAGCTCCGGACTTTTAGTGGGCCAGTGGCAGGTGGAATCCCTGCCAGAGGAGATGAAAGATTATGCGTGGAGCACCACGCACCTCCTCTACCTGGGGGTTTACCTGAGTCCCGCTGAAGATGCTTGGCCGGCGAACTGGCTGGAGCTAGAGACGAAAGTCGTCGCCCGGCGGGGACGCTGGTCAGGGTTGCTTAGGGTTATTTCTTTCCAGGGTAGTGTGCTGGTCATAAACCAGCTGGTGGCCTCAATGTTATGGTACCGGCTGGCCACTCTTGTCCCGCCCTCTGCCTTTGTAACTACTGTACAGAAGAGGTAAGTGGATTTCTTTTGGGGAGGGAGGAAACACTGGGTCTCTGCAGCAGTCCTGAGTCTCCCGTTGGAGGAGGGTGGCCAATCCTTGGATGCGTGCGTACCCAGGTGGACGCTCTCCGTCTCAGGACTCTGCTGAGGTACGTGTACGCGGAGCACCCTCCCAGGTGGCACGATCTGGCCACGTACTTTTTCCGCCAGGGCCATTGCCGAAGGGGGGCTTTGCGGCTCCCGGTGGCGGGCATCAGACAAACCCGCACACGGGACATGCCAAGTTTCTACTGCGATGTGTTAAGAGTGAGAAATTTGGTCTTCAGTCAGCGCGTTGCTCCTCAGGGGGAGGGGGTGTTGTGGCTGCGCGGGGGTGGAGGCGGTCCTCACCCTGTCGCGTGTCAGTGTGCTTGGAGTGATTCCGGCCGAGCTTATCCCTGCTCCGCCGGAACTGTTCATCGGGCCCAAGCTCCGGAATATTTCCCGGGAGCCGGCCCCACACAATTTGAGCCGCCTCTCCTAGATGCACAGGCAGACGTTTACTTCATAGGATGCTCGTACACACTCTGAACCTCCTCGCCTTTCTCTGTGGGCCGGATATGCCTTGGTGGACTGTGTTGCCACCTGACGGCGGGGGTGGTCCCCAATGGAGATCTCTCTACAATGGAGTCCTCCATCTTTACATCGGGAACCTGGGGTGGAGAGTGTTGCACAGAGTCGTAGTTCGCAATAAATTTTTGAGCCGGTTCACGGACTGGCCGGCCGCTTGTATATTCTGCGGCGAGGAAGAGTCTGTGTTCCACATGTACATGGAGTGTGTGAGGTTGCTGCCCCTGTATGAGTATCTAAAGGGGTTGCTCATCAAGTTTTGGCTGCATTTCAGTCCTACGAACCTGGTGTTTATGCTCAGGGCTGGGAGTGGGGAGGGCAGATCGGGAGGGGAGGATTTCCGTGTCGGTTTGCTCCTGGGCCTGGCCAAGATGGCCATTCGCAGGTCCAGGCAGCGGTCGGTCGATGGTCACACCAGAGTCGGCCGCATACCCTCTTATGGGCCTACGTCCGTGCGCGCATGACCTTGGAGAGGGACCACGCGGTGTCCACGGGGACTCTGGATGCCTTCCGTGAGCGCTGGTCACCGCGGAGGGTCCAGGCCATTGTAGATTAAAAAATTGGGAGAGGGATAGAGATAGAGAGAGAGAGAGATAGAGAGAGATAGAGAGATAGAGAGAGAGAGAGAGAGAGAGAGAGAGAGAGAGAGAGACGAGAGAGAGAGAGAGAGAGAGAGAGAGAGAGAGAGAGAGAGAGAGAGAGAGAGAGAGAGAGAGAGAGAGAGAGAAGAGAGAGAGAGAGAGAGAGAGAGAGAGAGAGAGAGAGAGAGAGAGAGAAGAGGAGAGAGAGAGAGAGAGAGAGAGAGAGAGAGAGAGAGAGAGAGAGAGAGAGAGAGAGAGAGAGAGAGAGAGAGAGGAGAGAGAGAGGAGAGAGAGAGGAGAGAGAAGGGAGAGAGAGTCCTCAGAGCGTTTTCCGATGTTTGTCGATAAGGCCTTTAATAAACCTTCTTGTTAGATGTTTACGCTTCTAAATTCCGAGCTGGATTACTTTGTGTCTGTGCCTACCTGAGTAACGTCAGATACTGGGTACAAGTCTCGCACAAAATTGCACATATTTTATTCGTACACACAGGCTGGTGGGTGTATGGAATGAGCTGCCAGAGGCATGTACCATTGCAACGTTTAGGAAACATTTGGACATGTACATAGATAGGACATGTTGAGAGGGATGTGGGCCAAACACGGGCAGGTGGGACAGGGATATAAGGGGCATGTTGCATTGGAGTGGGCGAGTTGGGCCGCAGATGTTTCCGTGCTGAATGACTCCATGAGTCTGTGACTCCATGCGATGGGACAGTGGACCCTGAGGGAAGGGCACACCAGGCGGACCTGTCACTAGTGGGAGATTGGACAATCATTCTGGGGATGGTTATACCAGCGGACTACCTTCAAGAGGCAGATCTGAACCGCGGAGGGAGACGACAGCATTGGTCCCAGGGCGGGGTTTAAACCAGACCGGTCCTCACTGTGGAGGGGGACAGCGCCATTGGTCCCTGGACGGAGTTTACCCCAGACTGATCCCCACTGCGAAGGGAGATCATTGGTCCCAGGGTGGAGTTTACTCCAGGCGGGTCCCCACTGCGGAGGGAGATGATTGGTCCCAGGACGGAGTTTATGCCAGACCGATCCCCACTGCGGACGAAGATTATTTGTCCCAGGGTGGAGTTTATCCCGGATCGGCCTCCATTGCGGAGGTAGACGGGATGGTTGGTCCCAAGCTCGGATTTACTCCAGACCGAACCGCAATGCGGTAGATGGGACAATTGGGTAAACGTGTCGTTGTGGCGGGCTGCAGGTTCCGTAGCGGGCCATCTATGGGTTCATCCGCCCGCGACTGACACCTGGAAGATCCGGCGGGGAATGTCAGGAGCCGGAGCCCGGAGCGGAGAGATTGCGGCCGCCTCTGGGATGCGCTCAGGGCGAGGATTTATTAATGAACCGAAGCGCTGATGTGAGATGCAAATTTGAGTGCTCACAATTACGATGCTCGAGACAATCTAGAGAAACAAGTATTTTATTTGCAAGTCTGCAGAGTTGGGTGCCTTCTCTCTCAAGACACACCGAGGTCGGGAAAATCCCTTCTTTTTATTCACTTCACTTTACAATTGTCACATCTTAAATTCCTCCCCTTCGGGCTCCTTCCAATCGGAGCACTGAGGTGCACAATCTACCGTCACCGCCCCTGTTGCCTCCCACATCATACATCGCATGTACATTTAAATGAGGCATCTTGTCATGCGGGGCGTTTTTGCAATATTCATTTATCTCATTAGGCATGCGCAGTACAGAGTAGTTCATGCCCTCTCCCCTAGTGCTCTGGTCATCTTGCCCTCTCTCCTAGTTCTTTGGATATCTTGCCCTTATCCTCGGAATGTCACTATTTACTCTTTGGATATCTTGCCCTTATCCTTGGAACGTCACTAGTTCCTTGGGTATCTTGCCCTCTCCTTGGAACGTCACTAGTTCCTTGGGTATCTTGCCCTTATCCTCGGAATGTCACTATTTACTCTTGCGGTTCTTAGTCAGGTCAGCTATTTCTCATGGTCCTTAGTTTAAATCAATTAACCCTTTTTACTTCTCTCTCACAATCCACCCTTTTTCTTATGCCACGCTACTTTGATTTATACTATTTCCTCCTTTTCTAGTGCTAACAGCAGAGTCTTTGCCTCTCTATATTCCTCCTGCAGGTCATACTGTACTCTGCAGGCCATCATGGTGATGTCGTTCTTTGTCAGGGCTGTCTCTATCAATCGCTGAGACAACCGCCGTATGCAGGGAATGATACAACATCCGAATAGACACATCAACCCCATCACAACTACCACTGATGTTAGGGCTGATGTAAAGATGTGCTTCCATTTCCCAAACCAGGAGTCTAGAAACCCGGTCCAGGAGGTGTCTACCCCAGAGTTTTCGGCCAATTCGATAGAGAGGGAGGTGAGACTTGCTAGGGCTCTTGACACAGACCCATCAGGAGCAGTGTTGTTGGGGATGTAGGTGCAACATTGTTCCCCAAACATCACACACACCCCCCCTTTCTCAGCCAGGAGCATGTCCAAGGCTATGCGATTTTGCCAGGCAATTAGGCTGGTAGCTGTCAGTTGTTCCGCTAATCCTTCAACCGCATCTCGAGTGTAATTTATAAAGTGTTGTTGATTGTAGTACAGGTAGTTGATCCAGTCCACATTTTTATTAATTGTGGACCACCAGAAGAGTATGGACTCAAAGCCAGCAGCTATCTGGTATCTGGCTTTGAATTCATCGGGTACCCCTCTTGGCACCCCTATTGCATCTATATAGATGTGTGTGTCAAATGATCCTCTCACCTCTCTCCTTTGTCGTCGGCCCCCTTCATTGAGTTTGACCGCATGCTCTACTGCTATGGTGAAGGGCATCATTAGTTGTGTAAGGGTACAGGTTCCTGCCCATGACCCTGGTAGCTGGGGCCATAGGGTATCCTCTCCGCACCACCACCAGACATCGGCTCTACTGACTATCTGCTTTATCAGCCAGGAGCTACTGAACAGTGACCCCTGTTCCTCAGCTGTTATGTTATACGTCTGATTGCAGTTTAGCACCTCCCCCATTTCCTGTCCATCTGGGTTATATCTTGTATAGCACTCAAATCCCTCCTCCCCTAGGGGAATGGTGAATGGCGGAGGTCGAGGGTCTTTCCTTTGGCCCTTCGTGTTGTTGTTACTAGCCGGGTATAGGTAATGGTAGCTCTGGCAGGTCTCATTCTTTGGTAGTATGGGATTCGTGAATAGTTGTAGTATACATGACATAGCCCCAGGTGTCCTATTCCAATTCAGGGGAAATGGTACGGGGACCAGCTGAGGCTTAGCTCCGGCGCAGGTATAGCAATTGGTTTGTTGCATACTTCTGGCCGTGTACATCATCCAGGTAAGCCAGGTGTTGGTTCCCTTTCCCCCTGTTGGTATTCCCTCCCCATACAATTGCATTAATTCTATTTCTCCTGTTACTATCATTATATTTAAATCCTTAGGCTCATATTCCGTGGTGACATTGTGGACTACAGGTGGTGCTGGGGTTGCCCAGGGATCCCTACTCTGGCTGTCTTCTATCTGGAACATTGCCCCCTTATCCTCATATTTTACCATATATCCGTCCCGTTCTACCTTTATTTCAAACCTCAGGCATGCGTCCTTCCCTGTTCTATCTGCACATATCCAATACCTACCACTTTCCTTTATTCGAACCCTCTGTATGCTTACATATACACGTCCTGGCAATCCCTCATTTGGGTTTTGATATACTCTCCACCTATCAGTTTGATAGGTGGGCTTATGCCACCCCCCTCTAGATGAAGTGAATACCTCGTGCCAATCTTTACAGGGATGGGTGCATACATACATCCTATGACCACACCACCATTTTCCTTCACATATATCAAATGGGATGGTGGTGGCCCTTCTATTCTGTGGTATAGTTATTTTTATGCATGTTACATTACTCACAACCTGGATAACCACCCAGCACCCGATCCACCAGCACAAAGTCTTCATTTTCCGTGCGGGGTCTTGGTGAATACCAAAGTCAATGGCTCCTTTCCTCCACGTGCCGTCTACGGGCTGATATTGTCTGGTGGGGCCTCCACGGGACCCTTAAATCGACTTGCGTGTGTCCACCCTTTTTCTTTTGTTCGTACTGCTGTCTCGGTGGTTAATAACACAAGGTAGGGTCCAGTCCACCTAGGTCGCAACTTTTCTTCCTTCCACGTTTTTATTAGTACCCAGTCTCCAGCCTTGACTGAGTGAATCGGAAAATCCAGTGGCAGGCTCTGGGCCAGTAATCCTTTAGTTTTTAGTTCTGCAAGAGATTGGGATACTGCCAGTAAATAGTTCCTTAAGAACACGTCGTTCCCTGGTATTGTTGGGATCCCTTCTATCTTTCCTAAGTACGGGAGCCCGAATAACATTTCATATGGGGATACCCCTATATCTTTCTGAGGTGCCGTTCGGATTCTTAACAAGGCTATCGGAAGGCACTTAGTCCAGGGGAGTCTCGTTTCCTCTACTAACTTGGTGATTTGGGTCTTTAAGGTGCCATTCATTCTTTCCACCTTTCCGGAACTCTGGGGATGCCATGGTGTATGTAATTTCCATTCAATTCCTAATGCTTCACATATCATTTTATGTGTTTTAGAGGCAAAATGGGTCCCTCTATCTGAGTCTATTGTTTCCACAATCCCATATCTGGGTATAATCCGGGGCAACTCGGTGAAGTCTACCTGTATTCTTTGGAAGGGCCTTATTGCCAATGGTTGTCCTCCTCCTGGGACTGCTCTCATGATTTTTTTGTTGATCCGCTGACATATTACACAACCCCCTATGACTTGTTTGGCCATGGTATACATCCCACGGCAAGCGTAGGTCCTGAGGAGGGTATCACAGAGGGCTTGGGTTCCCCAATGGCTTTGCCCGTGCAACCTCCCTAATAACTCCCTTATAATTTCTTTGTTCAATTGCTGCTTTCCATCCGGTGTCCACCATTTCCCATTTGGGGTACGCCGGGCTCCCATTTCTCTCATGTGTTCCTGCTCTTTTTCACCAAAGATAGGTATCTTTTCCTCTGGTTCCCTTAAAGGTATCAGTGACATCATTTCTACCGTCTGATCTGTGGCTGCTCTCTTTGCCACCTCATCCGCTGCCCTATTTCCTCGGACTTCCAGGGTGTTACCCTTCTGATGCCCTGCCACATGTGCTATGGCTACCCGTTCTGGTTTCTGCAAGGCCTCCAGTGTCTGTCCTATCAATTGCTCATGCGCTAATTCTTTCCCCCGAGCTGTTATCATTCCTCGCTCTTTCCAGATCTTCCCAAAGGTGTGTACTACCCCAAAGGCGTATTTTGAGTCGGTATACACTGTTCCTTCCTTTCCCTCCAATAGTTCCAAAGCTCTCATTAGTGCATATAATTCACAAGATTGGGCTGACCAACTATCAGGCAGCCTGCCACTTTCAATTTCCTCCATAGTTTCCCCATTCACTATACCGTATCCACTATGTCTTTTTCCATCTATACAGAGTATACAACTGGACCACTACTCTTCCCTCTACCGGTGCTGTGCCTAGTCCCAATTGTATTTGTAAATCTCTGCCCATTAAATTTACGC
This sequence comes from Rhinoraja longicauda, assembly GCF_053455715.1. Lineage (NCBI taxonomy): Eukaryota > Metazoa > Chordata > Chondrichthyes > Rajiformes > Arhynchobatidae > Rhinoraja > Rhinoraja longicauda. Next base: position 341,077 of record NW_027601273.1, on the reverse strand, counting down.
CAGCCTGGGGTACTAAGATCAGGTCCTCTACCGCCTCCCGGTTTTCATACCTTACATTCACTCCTCCTATCTCGGGAGCTACCATCACAGTTCCCCCTACCCCGGTAATTTTTACTCTCCCTTGTCCTGCCTCCGTACCTGTTGGTACTTTGGTCACACTTGATCGCTCCGCTCCTGAATCTACCATGAACACCGTATCTTCTCCTTGGGGTCCTATTTTTAAATTTACCAGGGGCTCCCTTCTATAGTCCCTCGACCCCAAGGACGAGAACCCCTGACCCCCCCTATTCATTTTCCATCATACTGTACGTGCGGGACTCCGCTACAAGCTCAGGGCACTCCCTTTTGAAGTGTCCTTCCTTATTACAAAAATAACATTTTGAAGGCCCTGTCCTCCAACCTTGTCCCGTACCCGTATTTCCCCGGCCCCTGCCGTAACCTTCTCCATATCCCCCTCTTCTACGGCCTCTGCCGCCTCCTCTCCCTCTGCCTTGGGCGTAATTCCCCCGCCGTCCTGCACCTCCCTGTTCCCTGTCTACTACTTGATTTACTGCCTGCAACATAATTTTTGCCTTTCCTTTCTGTTTCTCCTCATCCCTCCGCACGTACACTTTCTGGGCCTCCGTAAGCAACTGAGGTAGTGATCTCTCATTCCAATCATCCATCTTTTCTAACTTTTTCCTCATATCAGGCCAGGATTTAGTCACGAAATTGGCCCTGAGCAGTTGTTGTCCTGCCTCTGATGCCTGCTGATTACATGCCTGTGTTTCTACGTTGCTGTCTCCCTCATACTCCTCATTTGCTGCCTGACGGGTCCCATAAATCTTTCTGTCCCTGAGGTCCTGCAGCCTTTTGATGTCTGCTTCTAGTTCCCGTGCTTCTTGCTTCATCCTTTCCTTTTCCCGCTGCCCCCTTCTCTGTCTATATTCCTTTATGTCTTGCTCATCGTTCCAAGTTATGACTTCTCCCTCTATCTCCACTATTCCCTTTTACCAAAGGGCACTGCTTTGTTCCGTCCTGGCTGGAATAGGGAGGGGGATACCCAGGGTCCCATAGGCTGGGGTACAGAGTTGATTTTTTTCTCCTGAAGCTCCTGACTTTCATGCTGTTTTGGGGGTCTTTCACCCTTGTTTGGGGTGGTATTCTTTTCCTGCTATGCTTTCCTCAGCCTTTCTCCTTCTATTCTAAACAATTTAAGTACGTCTAGTTATTTTTCCTTTTTCGTTACTCGGGTTTCTGATTTATCCTTAGGCTTATAGTTCTTAATTAACACTCCCATTTCATCACACATATTTATATCAAAATATATCAACATTTATATCAAAATTTATATCATATTTATATCATTCCGTGGGCCATTTCGTAACCAATTGTTTCGTCCTTTTTTTTTTCCATTTCTCAGAGTGTTTTTTTAAAAAATATCCTCTTTGGATACGGGGAACTTCCTACTTAGTAGTTCAACTGCAGTTATTTTATTCATTGTATTCGTCTTATATTATTTTATTCATTGTATTCGTCTTATATTATGTTAGTGCACTTGGTCAGTCAGTTTAAATGCAGTCCTTGTTCTCACTCCGTTCCGTCTCTATAGTCACTATGCTACCTATTACGCTATTTCTATCTTCTATAGTTCTACTATATTCCTTTAATATTTATTCTGAGGCATCGGCAAGCCTGTGATTCCTGTGATTCTTTCAGGATTTATTCTTCGCTTTCCCCTTACAAGCATAACAACTTTCCTCCAGATTAGGGGAAGCTTTTGAATTAACAAACACATTTAATGCCTGCCGTACTCAATCCTCATCGGAGCCCAGTCGTGGCCACCAGACTGAACTCCCTTTTATTGGTTCCTTTGGCCAATCAAAATAACAGAACTTAATAATTTTTGTCTTCTCCAATCCCTGGGTTTTCCCTGCCCCCAATGGCTCAGCATTCGCCCCAACGGACTATCAGGCGGAATGCGGGGGTTGGGCTTACCGCCCTTCCCCTCCCTTTTGGGCTTTCCGTTTTCACTGCCCATCCTCCCGATCGGAATTCCCCTCCGATCTTTTATTCTCCCGATCGGAATTTTCCCTCCGATCTTTTATTCTCCCGATCGGAATTTTCCCTCCGATCTTTTATTCTCCCGATCGGAATTTCCCTCCGATCTTAGCTGTAATCGCCCGAGTAGTACTTAATAGTCAGTTTTCTTACCCGGGTCTTGTGCACAAGAATCACTCGATTTAGCTCCTCGCGATTTCCTGGTCCTCCCACTTGTTTCTCGAGTCTCTGGTCCAGGTATCACTCGCTCAAACTGCTGACGGCAAGCAAGGAGTCTGAGACCGCTGAACTCAGCGGGGTGCACCATCCCTTCTTCCGTATACTCCCGTCAGCCGGCCGGAGTGGCGATCCCGGACGAGCCCCCAAGCTGTGAGATGCAAATTTGAGTGCTCACAATTACGATGCTCGAGACAATCTAGAGAAACAAGTATTTTATTTGCAAGTCTGCAGAGTTGGGTGCCTTCTCTCTCAAGACACACCGAGGTCGGGAAAATCCCTTCTTTTTATTCACTTCACTTTACAATTGTCACATCTTAAATTCCTCCCCTTCGGGCTCCTTCCAATCGGAGCACTGAGGTGCACAATCTACCGTCACCGCCCCTGTTGCCTCCCACATCATACATCGCATGTACATTTAAATGAGGCATCTTGTCATGCGGGGCGTTTTTGCAATATTCATTTATCTCATTAGGCATGCGCAGTACAGAGTAGTTCATGCCCTCTCCCCTAGTGCTCTGGTCATCTTGCCCTCTCTCCTAGTTCTTTGGATATCTTGCCCTTATCCTCGGAATGTCACTATTTACTCTTTGGATATCTTGCCCTTATCCTTGGAACGTCACTAGTTCCTTGGGTATCTTGCCCTCTCCTTGGAACGTCACTAGTTCCTTGGGTATCTTGCCCTTATCCTCGGAATGTCACTATTTACTCTTGCGGTTCTTAGTCAGGTCAGCTATTTCTCATGGTCCTTAGTTTAAATCAATTAACCCTTTTTATTTCTCTCTCACACTGAGGTGAGTGGATATTTCACCGCGATCATCACCTGCTCCCTGAACTTGGACTGGGTCGCCGCGTAAATAAATGTGTTGGTGCAGCAGCTGAGATTACTCAGCAAATACCCAATGTAACCAAAGATCAACTGAGAATCATTCCCACCATCTCCAATTCCTGTGATCTGATAATAGACGAAGTTTACAACCGTCGTCAGCCACAGGAGGATGAAGCTGCCGGAGATGATGAAGAGTAAAACTACAGACCTCCTCCTGCTCTCCATCTCCGTGTCACTGCGGTTCTCCCCCTTGCTCTGACCCCTCAGTCTCTTACGGACCCGACTGGCCATTAAAATGTGCCGGACTGTCAGCGCGTTGTGCAATAGGATTACAGCGAAAGGAAGGAGCGGAGTTAAAACCGTATCGAACCAGTCATATGCCACCCACCCGGGGTCAGTGTAATAACTGTCCACAGAGTCACAGAACCACGGGATGTTGTCGATGATTGTGCGGGGTTCCCGTGTGAAGTAGCGGGGAACGTTTTTCAGACAGAGTAGAACGCCGGCTGTTGCGAGAACCGCAGCCGCAGTTTTACCGGTACAATATTTTGTTTTCAGCTTCTGGCAACAAATGGCGATAAACCGATCAAAAGTGAAAGTGACGGTGAACCAGACAGAACAGTTTGTAGCTGCAAACATCAGTACAATGATAACACTGCACACAGGGGTGATAGACAGGAAACTCCAATAAAAATAATGATATCGGATCCAATACAAAGTGACCTTCGTTATAAGGACCAGTAGATCGGCCGCTGCCATGGCCACCAGGTAGCGAGTGGTGCACATGGAGAGACCGCACTTTCCCCGGGACAGGATTACAATCGCCACTAAATTCACTGCGGAAAGAGAAAGGAAAGGACACTGGGCATTACTGAACACGTTCTCCGGGGCTGAATACAGGCTCGACTTTCAGCGAAAGACCAGGAGTGTTGGAGTCGGTGCACGGCTGCAAGTTTAGCAAGAGAGAAGGAATGGGTGACGTTTCGGGTCGAGACCCTTCTTCAGACTGAGACCCTACCATCAGTCTGCAGAAGGGTATCGACCCGAAACGTCACCCATTCCTTCTCTCCTGAGATGCTGCCTGCGTTACTCCAGCATTTTGTGTCCTCCTTCGATGTAAACCAGCGTCTGCAGTTAGCTTCCTTTGCAAATTTAACAATGTCACTCCCGGCTCCGACTGTGCCCGACCTGCCGGCATCAGGGGAGAAGAGATAAGGCGACGGGCGGGGTAAAGGGCGGGGAGGGAACGAGCAGCCACCCGCTACAATAAGCGAAATGGTCCTTTCTGTAGTTAACACTGCTCACAGTCTCAGATGGGGCCGATTTCACAACCGTGACAACTGTGTTTAACCAGGGCTCTGGGCACTCGGCATCTGATGGGGACGAGGAGGGTTCCAGAGAGAAGGCAGGGGCAACTTGGAATCCAGCACCAGTATGGTAACAGCACACGCCGATCGATCCGCGGCCAGTGGTTCGGGAGATCGATCAAATTATTGACCAACAGGCGGTGGAATCCGACTGTGACAGACTCCACAGTGAGACGTGTCCACAGGACCGGGTGTTCACTCTGATCAATAACTCAGACACAGTAAACCTCACAACCTAACCCCTCCCAATCACACTGTCCAACTGAGACAACTGTGGACAAGTTCCAACTGAAGGCAAGTACAACATTCTAGCGGGTCCCGGCAGTGGGAGAAAAATAGGGTTGGTTTCGGCGGGCTGAAAATGAGAAATATCACAGCGTTAATTCAAAATATTTAATTTGGAGGATTGATATACAACACATATTCTTACACATCGATCATCAGTTGGAAAGCTTGTGATATGATCAGAATCAGGTTAACACCGATTAACAAAGAGTTATAACACTTAATTGTTCTGCTCACTTACCAGGAACTCCAACGGCAGCAATGATAACGTACAAGATTTTCTCCACGTTTTCATATTCCCTCAGCTTTTGTCCCATTTTCTCTGCCCAGCGACGTGTCCCCGTGAGCTATCGATAATCTCTGTGAATGAAATGCTGCGGCAGAACATCGCCGGAGATTTTATACCATTTTCCGTCCCCACCAGGACTGTGAAGGTTCAACAGAAGTAAAAATAGAGATTTCGAAATTATTCGCAAACAGATGACATCAGCCAAATGAAATCTCCGCTGAGACAGGTCGTGATTTATCCAGGGGATTGAACGAGACTGGGAATTATGGCGATACCGAGGGATGTAAATTGGGAGCGTCATTTTTCCAGTAAAGGGGATATTGTTTTAAACTCCATCAGATCCAACTCTCCACCTCATGTTGTATATCTGATTTCCTTCAACCCGCTTCACTCAGCAAAGTAATTCAAAATTCCAGGGACCATCTCAGGGCTTCTGGTGCCCAGTTTGAAGGTGGACTGGGCGACCTTTGTCCACAGATTGAGGCATTAGTTCAACAGATCGCCTCAGACTAAAATGCCTCGCCACTCTGCTTCACCACTAAATATGATTGTGGCTCATCTGACTGCAACCAGAACCCCACACATCCGGTGATGCCGGTAACCATTCACTCCTTGCTCGCCTGAAATATATCTGCCTTTTCGCTGGGACAATAAAATTATCTGCCTTCATCACCTATGATGAGGAACGACACAAAGACTCACGATACTCAGAGAACAGCAACATTGCCGCCTCAGAATTGTACTAATGGCAGATAAAACTGCAAATGATGCAGCAAATCTCCCTGCTCCCTTTCTCTCTCCCTCCATCCCTACTGCTGTCCTCTCTCCGAACTGTTACTCTCTTTCCTACCCTCCCTATTCTCCCTTTCTGCGCCGCCCTCGCTCTGTCAACCTCTCTCCCTTTACCATCCCTCCTCTCTTACTCTCACTGAATGTCTCCCTCCGTTTCCCTGCACTTCTCTGACCATTTCCTCTCTCCATTTTGCCAACCCACTCGCTCTGAACTGCCCACTCTCCTAATCTTCCCATTATCCATTTGATACTTCACTCTTCCTCCATGTCTTCCACTTTCGTAGTCTCCGCTATCTCACCCTTTCATCTTTGTACTCCCTATCTGTCTCTCCACTTCCCCAACTCACCTCCTGCTCGCCCTAACTTCTCTCTCCAACGCCTTTCTTGGGAAGTGCGGTTAAAACGGTTAGACACCATGGGATGTAACAGCTGTCCTTATACACCTTCCCTCACACTCCAGCAGCCCTTCCAGATGTGACAGATGTTTACCTGCACCTCCTCTAATCTCATCTACTGCTTGCGATGTTCCAGATATGGGCTCATTGACATCGGTGTGGTCAAGTGGAGACTCGGCGACGGTTTCTCCGAACACTTACCCTCGTTCCGCCAAGGCCTCACGGATCTCCCAGTTGCTAACCATTGTAACTCGCCTTCCCACACTTACCTTTCTGCCCTGGGCCTCCCCCATTGCCAGAGTGAGGCTAGATGCAAACAGAAAGAACCGGAATCGCACCCGGAACCGCACCTATTCGTCACCTCTACCTCCACTTCTACCGATACCCCTTCCTTTCTCTTTTCATTCAAACCTCTTCAATCCTTATCTCACACCTTTTATCTTTTAATCTCTCGTCTCATCCACCTGAGTATGAAAACGCTCTTCACCTGCATCCGCTCATCATTCAACTCGCGTTGTACTGGCTCCCCCTGTTCCAGACTTCACCACCTTCCCACCACAATCAGTCTGAAGAAGGGTCCCGAACGGAAAAGTCACCTACCCATGTTCTTAGAAGGCCTCGGTAGTTCCGCATGTCCCCTACAACACTCACAAACTTCTAGATGCACCATAGAAAGTATTTTATCAGGATGCATCACATCTTGGTTTGGGAACAGCTCCATAGAAGAACGCCAGACCATCATACAAACCAACCTGCCTTCTATTGACTCAAGTTATAAATCACGCTACCTCGGCAATGCCAGCAGCATAATCAAGGATGAGTCGCACACTGGCCACTCCTGCTTCTCATCTTTCCGATCAGGCAAAAGGCACAGAAGTGTGTAAATGCACGCCTCCAGGTTCATGAACAGTTTCTTCCCAGCTGTTATCACGCAACGGAATCATACCAACACAACCAGAGAGCAGTGCTCAACTACTATATAGCTCTTTGATGACACTGGGACTATCCTTGATTGGACATTGCTGGCTTTACCTTGCAATAAACGTTATCCCATTATCATATATCATATCATAATCATATGTACCATTTACATACACTGTAAATGGCTCGATTGCTATCATGTATTGTCTTGCCTGTACCTCGGTACATGTGACAAAAATCTAAACCAGAATAATAAACTAAACTAAACTTCTCCAGAAATGCAGCATTGGTTATTGTTCGTGTGTGACAGTTTGAGTGTGCGAGTCCATGCATATGTGTGTTAGCACATGTATGCGATCGTGAATGTTAGGCAACGCACAAGAGTCGCCACATTTTGACGCCGACAAAGTTACAAGCGCTGGCCGAATAGTTCTATCTCCTGCCTGCCGCCGTACCGCGTCCTGCCTCGCTCTCTGCGGTTGCTCGCGGCTCCCACTTCGCTCCCGAGGCGCAGCTCCAATCGTCGTCCGCGGTGGGCGAGCCGGCCTACCGAAGGGCTTGGCCCCGCTCACCGGGATCACTGCGCTCCTCGCCACGAACACCCTGGGATTCTTCAGAATCCCAAAATGTGCAAGTATGCAAGGAGGATTAAAGAAGAGGAGGTACGGACACTTTTGAAGAATATAAAAGTGGATAAGTCTCCAGGTCCTGATAGGATATTCCCTAGGACATTGAGGGAAGTTAGTGCAGAAATAGCAGGGGCTATGACGGAAATATTTCAAACGTCATTAGAAACAGGGATGGTGCCGGAAGATTGGCGCATTGCGCATGTTGTGCCTTTGTTTAAAAAAGGTTCTAAAAGTAAACCTAGCAATTATAGACCTATTAGTTTGACGTCTGTGGTGGGAAAATTAATGGAAAAGATACTTAGGGACAATATATATAATTATTTGGATAATCAAGGCCTGATTAGAAACAGTCAACATGGATTTGTGCCTGGAAGGTCATGTTTGACTAATCTTCTTGAATTTTTTGAAGAGGTTACCAGGGAAATTGATAAGGGCAAGGCTGTGGATGTTGTCTATATCGACTTCAGTAAGGCATTTGACAAGGTTCCACATGGAAGGTTGATTAAGAAGGTTAAATCTTTGGGTATTAATAGTGAGGTTGCAAGATGGATTCAACAATGGCTGAATGGGAGATACCAGAGGGTAACGGTTGACAATTGTATGTCAGGTTGGAGGCCAGTGTCTAGTGGAGTGCCCCAAGGATCTGTGTTGGGTCCACTGTTGTTTGTCATTTACATTAATGATCTGGATGATGGTGTGGCAAATTGGATTAGTAAATATGCAGATGATACTAAGATAGGTGGAGTAGTTGATAGTGAGGTAGATTTTCAAAGTCTACAGAGAGACTTGGGCCTTTTGGAAGGGTGGGCTGAAAGATGGCAGATGGAGTTTAATGCTGATAAGTGTGAGGTGCTGCATTTTGGTAGGACAAATCAAAATAGGACGTACAGGGTAAATGGTAGGGAATTGAGGAATGCAGTGGAACAGAGGGATCTGGGAATAACTGTGCATTGTTCCCTGAAGGTGGAATCTCATGTGGATAGGGTGGTGAAGAAGGCGTTTGGTATGCTTGCCTTTATAAATCAGAGCATCGAGTTGGGATGTAATGTTGAAATTGTACAGGGCATTGGTGAGGCCGAATCTGGAGTATGGTGTGCAGTTCTGGTCGCCAAATTATAGGAAGGATGTCGACAAAATGGAGAGGGTACAGAGGAGATTTACTAGAATGTTGCCTGGGTTTCAGCACTTAGGCTACAGAGAGAGGTTGAACAGGTTGGGTCTTTATTCTTTGGAGCGTAGAAGGTTGAGGGGGGACTTGATAGAGGTTTTTAAAATTTTGAGAGGGACGGACAGAGTTGACGTGGGTAGGCTTTTCCCTTTGAGAGTGGGGAAGATTCCAACAAGGGGACATAGCTTCAGAATTGAGGGACAAAGGTTTAGGGGTAACATGAGGGGGAACTTCTTTACTCAGAGGGTTGTGGCTGTATGGAATGGGCTTCCGGTGGAAGTGGTGGAGGCTGGCTCGATTTTATTATTTAAGAGTAAATTGGATAGGTATATGGATAGGAGGGGATTGGAGGGTTATGGTCTGAGTGCAGGTAGATGAGACTAGGTCAGGGAGAATGGTCGGCGTGGACTGGTAGGGCCGGACAGGCCTGTTTCCATGCTGTAGTTGTTATATGTTATATGTTATATATGTTATGCATGCGTGTCTGCGTGTCGGAGTGCGGCAGAGTTTGTAAGAGTGCCTGGATTTGTGTCTGCACGAGTACGTGCATGTGAAAGTGTGCGTGTGCATGTGAGTGTGTGCGCCTTAGTAAGTGTGGGTGCAAGTGCGATTGAATGCATCTTTGTCTTTGAGCGGGAGCGTGCACGTGGGTTTGTGAGTAACGACTCTTTCTGTGTGTGAGTGATTGTGTGGCTGTTTGACTGTGATACAATGTGAGAGAATATGTGGGAATGTGAGCTCATGTCAATGTTTGCCGATGCAATTGTTTGATAATGAGAAAGCATGTGAGTGTGTGAGCGGTGCTGACTCAAAGGGCCAAATGGCCTCCTCCTTCACCTATTTTCTGTTATATGATGATGTTGAATAAGTGTGTGCCCGTGAGTGTGTTTGTGCGTGTGTTCGAATGCGTGCGTGTCTGTTTGTGCTAGTATGTATATAGGTCTGTCAGTGTGAGTACATGTGTGTGTGTGATTGTATGTCGGAATATATGAGAGATTATTTGAGTGCATGCGATTGTGTGTATGATGTGTGGTCGGGTGTGTGCGCGTGTGTGACAGGGTTTGCGTGTATGAATGTGTTTACTCACACTTGTGTGATAGCATTTGTGTAGAGACGATGATTGTGAGTGAGCAAGAATATCAGTGTGAGAGTGTGCGAGTGTGTCTGTGAGTGTCGTTATTGTGTAAATTTGCATTGCTATGAGTGAGCGTGTAAGTATTTGTGTGTGTGGTGAGTTTGTTGGTGTGTGCAATCGAATGTAACTGGTGTCTGTAAATGTGTCAGAATATGTGAGTTTTCGTGAGTACATGGGAGCGTGTGAGCGACTGTGAGTACGTCAATGTGTAAGTGTCTACGTGAGTGAATATGTCCAATGGTCTCTGTGTGGATACATAGATACATACACATAGACAATAGGTGCAGGAGTAGGCCATTCGGCCTTTCAAGCCAGCACCGCCATTCATTGTGATCATGGCTGACAACCCACAATCAGTGCCGCGTTCCCTCCTTCTCCCCATACCTCTTTATTCAGCTAGCCCTAAGAGTTTTATCGAACTCTCTTTTAAATGCATCCATTGAATCGGCCTCCACTGCCTTCTGAGGCAGAAATTCCACAAATTCACAAATGTCTGTGAAAAAAAAATCCTCATCTCAGTTTTAAATGGCCTATTCTTAAACTGTGGACCCTGATTCTGGACTCCCCCAAAATCGGGAGCATTTTTCCTGTATCTATCGTGTCCAATCCCTCAATCCTTTTTTTGCTTCCATGAGATCGCCGGTCATCCTTCTAAATTCCAGTGAATGCATGCCCAGTCTCTCCATTTTTTCAACATATGACAGTCCCAGCATCCCGGGAATTAACCTCGTGAACCTACGCTGCACTCCTTCAATAGCAAGAATGTCATCACGAACCTTTGATGCAGATTTCGGCCTGTACTCCACCATACTTCATGAAGTCATTAACTATATCCTTCAACTTGCTGACATTGAAACAGTGGTTATTGTCCTGACACCATGTCACTAATTTCACTATCATCGCTTTATACGTCGTCTCCTCGTGTTACCTTATTCGACCCATCTCAAGGTTTTCACCTGCAAACACGTTGATAAAATGAGATCGTCCACAATCAATAACCCTTGCTTGCCTTCTCCCCGCATCCCTTGGTTACACTAGCCCCTAGAGCTCTATCTAACTCTCTCTTAAATCCATCCAGTGATTTGGCTTCCACTGCCCTCTGCGGCAGAGAATTCCACAAATTCGCAACTCTCTGGGTGAAAAAGTTCCTTCTCACTTCAGTTTTAAATGGCCTCCCCTTTATTCTAAGACCGTGGCCCCTGGTTCTGGACTCGGCCAACATTGGGAACATTTTTCCTGCATCTAGCTTGTCCAGTTCTTTTATCATTTTATATGTTTCTATAAGATCCCCTCCCATCCTTCTGAACTTCAGTAAATACAAGCCTAGTCTTTTCAATCTTTCCTCGTGTGACATTTCCGCCATCCCACGTAGCAAACTCGTGAACCTACGCTGCACTGCCTCAATTACAAGGATGTCCTTCCTCAAATTCGGAGACCAAAACTGTACTGAATACTCTAGTTGAGGTCTTACCGGGGCGCTACACAACTGTGGAAGAACCTCGTTACTCCTATACTGAATTCCTCGTTATAAAGGCCAATATGCCGTTAGCTTTCTTCACTGCCTGCTGTGCCTGCACGCCATCATTCAGGGACTGGTGTACAAGGGCACCCACGTCTCGCTGCACATCCCCTTACCTAATCCAACACCGTTGAGATGATAATCTGCCTCCTTATTTTTCCCGCCAATGTGGATAACCTCACATTTATCCAGATTGTACTGCATCTGCCCCGCATCTGCCCATTCACCCAACCTATCCAACCTGCAACCTCCTAACACCCTCTTCACATTTCACACTGGCACCCAGCTTTGTGTCATCTGCAAACTTGCTAGTGTTGCTTCTAATTCCCTCTTCCAAACCATTAATATATCTGGTAAACAGTTGAGGCCCCAACACCGAGCTTTGCGGCGCTGCACTCGCCACTGCCTGCTCTTCTGCAAAGGACCCGTTTACTCCTACTCTTTGCTTCCTGTCTGCCGACCAATTTTCTATCCATGTCAACACCCTACTGCCTTTGGTGGGGTTGGCCGCATGGTCGCTAGTGTAAAGGAAGTATAGTAGCGAACTGAAAACGAAAACTTATGAAAACAACTCTGCAAATTTTTGCTGTCTTGGGCGGAACTATTCCCAAACCAGTCTGTGGTCCATCCTCGCCTTATGCTTTACAATAGTGCATCTGTGGAGGTTTCAAGAACATGTGCGAATCTCCTCAACAAGACGAGTGTGCCTTCTCGCTTGTTTGATCGGCATGGTTGATCCAAGACACATCGGTGGCGATATTAACGCCAAGCAACTTGAAGCTCAATAATTTCCACTAACACAGAAGTGAGCCTGATTACGCATGCACTTCGCCGTGCTTCCAGAATTTAATAACTAGCCTCTTCGTCTTGATGACATTGAGGGAGAGGCTCTTGTGCTGAAACAATGTGAGTAATTTCACTATCTCTTTCATGAACTCTGCCTCATCATTGTCCCTGCTCCGGCCCATCACAGGGTTGTCGTCAGCAAACATGTTGACGAAATTAGAGAGTGTGAAGAGAGAATCGTAGGGGACGGATAAATCCTCCTTGCAGGGCGTCGACATTAAGTCTTTATGGAGGAGGTGTTATCACCTATTGTCACTGACTAAGGTCCGTGGGCAATCGAGCCGAGGATGCAGTGGCAGAGGGCGGAACACATACTTCGGCCCTGGACAGATGTAACACGGCCGCAAGGCCACAAACCCCTCCCCTCCCCCCCCCCCCCCACTGTGGACACAGGTACACACGGCCACTAACCCCTCCCCCCTCCCCACCCCCACTGTGGACATAGGTACACACGGCCACACGGCCACACGGCCACCCCCCCTCCCCAACCCCCGCTGTGGACACAGGTACACACGGCCACACGGCCACCCCCTCCCCAACCCCCACTGTGGACACAGGTACACACGGCCACAAACCCCTCCCTCCCCTCACCACCCCCCACTGGGGACACAGGTACACACGGCTACACGCACACAATGCCAAGCTCAGGTCTGTTCAGACTTTTACCACCATAATTATCAAACTGATCCTGGCCTGAAGTTAATTTCCAGACCTGGCTACATTAGTTTTCAATTGCCACTTGTTCACAAGGAACTTCGCTCCATCCCTGTCTGTATTTCATAAATGTACATCACCGTTTCCTGTGGTAGAGGGTACTCTAGATTCGGATCTATCTGAGAGAGTAAATTACATCTCATCTCAGTGACGACAAGGTAAAATCATATTCTGATCTTCTGATCCTAACGTAATCATCCTTATAGCCGTTGCTTATTGCTCTGAAGGTCTATCCCGTCAGGGAAAGTCCCACAAATCAATGGCAATACATTCACTTGTTGGTCTTAGCAACTGTACACAGTAGAGGTTCAGATCAATAGTTGGTTAGTCTCACATCCACTTTATGCTAGGGATAAATCTCGACTTCTGACTCTACACCGCTTCAAAGGTAAGCATCACCTTCTTTAAAACAGGGAGAGCCAGGGCATAATATTCTGTGGTCCAAGTGCTGGTAAATGTGTTTGAGTATTTGGATAGCATTGCCACGGTGATTTGTTGGGCCTGTTTCTCTGCTGTACGACTATGACTCTTGATCAAATCTCTGCACGTTTCTCCGCACGTGGTATCACCGTCAGTAGTTAAGCAGGACAGTACTGCCATTTCCTGGTGTGTCCGAGCTGGGAGGGTGCGGACTTTATTCATTCCCTGGAGCGAAGGAAGCTCAGGGGTGATGATATGAAGGTGTGTAAAATCATGAGAATGATGGGTAGGATGAATGCAGTGTCTTTTATCCAGGATGAAGAATCAAAAATCAGATACCATAGGTTTAAGATGAGAGGGGCAAGATTTACGAGGAACCTGAAGGGAAAACGACGCAAAGTGGGGGCTGGGGACATGGCTCGAACTTTGATAAGATCATTCAGTTCTGACATTACATGACTTTCCTTCCTGGACGGACGTAATCGGAGTCTTCGAGATGTATTTACACCTGCATTGCAGATGCCCGGCAATTAGTACGGCCCACTGTACGTTATCAGGTGTTTTCGTGTGTTCATCCTCCTGTGCCCACTCCTCACCTTGTCTTCGCAATAGTCCAACAGTTTATTTGTGGATAACCCCCATTCAACACCTTATTTTGTATATCAATCCTGCTTGTGTTACATGGACAATCTTAGTAGACATCATAGTTGTCACTTACGTCAGATCATTAGCTTAGGTAACGTTCGGCTAACCCTCATGTTCCGAGATACAGTGAAAAGCGTCGCTTTGAACGCTACCCATTCAGTTCAGGTATGCCATACATATTTACAATCAGTTAACATCCTGCGGATGAAGCGAGAAGGAATATACAGAATGCAGATTATTGTTGGCTATTTCCATTAATCCCTAAATTGTCCGTGTATTTGTGAGAATAAACAACATTTGCTCAAGCCACGTTGCCTAATTCTGCTCTCCTTCGAACCGGACAAGTGCAGTTGGAGATTTCGAGTTATGTGAAAACACAAAGCAATGAATTTGTGCCAAACATGTTACTTAAGTCTGCAGAAGTGCACGTCTGGAACAATGGATGACGCAATGCTTCTGTAAGCCATGAGACATCCCGCTGGGATCGTGTTGTTGTAAACAATTAAGATGAGAAGCGTTTTAGGTTTTAGATTCAGGTTTAAGTTTATTATTGTTCCATGTGCCGAGCCACAGTAAAACGCTTTATTTTTCATGGTATCTAGACACATCAGATATACCATATATAGACAGTAGCAGTTCAAACTCGAGGACATAAGATGGTGGGGATATGGAATTACAACGAGAATGAACTGCCAGGGGAGGTATTTGAGGCAGAAATTGTGACAAAGACTGAGACTGTTTCATGATTCGGAAAGATTTAGAGTAATGTGGATGAAATGTGGATAGGAGGGATTAATGTAGATGGGGCACAATGGTCCGCATGGGCACGCTGGCTGGAAGGCCTGTTACCGTGCTGTAGGATTGGATAACTATATGACAAGAGATAGAGCAATGTGGAAGATACAGAGTGCAGAATATAGTTCGCAGCATTGGAGCGTATTGTAGTGCATCAATTACTTAGACAATATTTAGTATCCGCAATGGTGTAGAGGCGAATTGAACAGTACCCTAATCTATGGAGGGACCGTTCAGAACCTTGATAACGAAGGAAAATAAGCTAATAATAATAATAATAATAAACATTTTTTTTTATAGCGCTTTTCCAAATGCTCAAAGACGCTTTACAAAAACAGTCAAGACATAAAAACAAACAGACAAACTATCCTGACGGAGAAGCGGCGAACAAATAGCGCCAGCGTCCTCTCACGTCAGGGTCCGGCAGTAGACAATAAAGAACACAAGACACACAATTACAATTGTTAACACAAACAGCCATCACAGTGATTGCTCCAGGCACACCCTCACTGTGATGGAAGGCAAAGAAAAGTCTTATCTCCTCCTCACTCTTCTCCCGTGGTGCCACGAGGCGATCGAGGCTCCCGACTTTTGAAGCCCCCACCGGGCGATGGAAAGTCGCAGGGCCGAGCCGAGCAGGCCGATGAAGGTCCTGAGCCCCCACCGGGCGATGGAAAGTGCCGCGGCCGAGCCACGCAGGGCGATCAGGGGCCTGCGAGCGGGTCAATCAAACCTCGTGCTTCGGGGCGGTCGAAGCTGCTACGGCTGGAGCTCTCGAAAGCGGGTCGCCAGCCAGGACCTGCGAGCTCCTGATGTTGCGGTCTGCAGGGCCCACGGTCGAAGCCTCCGAGATGGTAAGTCCAGGCCCTGCAGTCTTCAAGGTCCATCCCAGCTGGAGGCCGCCGACTCCACGGTGTTAGGCCATAGCACGAACGGAGACACAACACGGTAAAGGTCGCATCTCCGTTGAGGAGGAGATTGGAAAAAAAGATTTCCCCCACCCCCCCCCCCACCACCCCCCACATATACAGAGTTAAATATAAATCAAAATAATCATTTAAACGATAACAAAGACAAAAACAAAAAAAAGACAGAGAGACTGCCAGTGAGCCGCAGCTGCAGAACGCTGCCACGCCCCCTAATGCTTTATCCGATAGTGCTCGCTTTAAAGCTTCTATACCTTGTGCATGACTTCAGTAGGGGAAACAAGAACTGTCCGGTTTGGACAAGTCTTTGATTGCGTTGGCCGTTTTCTTTTCGAGGCAACGTGATGTGTAGATGGAGTCAATGGTGGAACGTTTGGTCCGTGTGATGGAGTAGCCTACATTTATAACTTCCTGCAATTTCTCGCGGTCCAGACAGACATATACCCGATCCAAAATGTGGTCCAACCCGACAGTATGCTGTCTACGGTACCTCCTGAGAACACTGTAAGAGTTACTGTTGACAGGCACCATTTCCTCAGACTCCACCTGAAGTAGAGGCGCCAGTGTGCCATCTTGGATGCCGCTGCAACGTGCTTGTCCCGCGACAGGTTGTTGGTCAGTGTAACTCATGCAACTTGTTCTTACCTATTTTCAATTCCAGACCAGATTTGGTCTTGGTTTCCAGATAAAAAAAGGTATCGCAGTGGACTGAAAACGAATCCCTGCACGACTCCGGTGTTATTCTGGAGGAAGTGTAACCTGTCCTCACTAACTGAGGACTGTTGGTGCTAAAATCGAGCATTGAGGGGTAGAGTAGGTGAAGATGCCTCTGTCTCGGCGTTTGGGGATAATACACACTCCATCCCCTATCACATAAAGGTACACTGCTGAATGCATAATTTAAAACGCGAGGCTATTTCTATTTTGAATATTAAACGGGAACTGAACTTGGACTTATATTAATCCATAGCTGGTCACATTAGTCTTCATTTGCCTATTGTCCACAAACACATTCTCTGCAGCCCTGTTTGAACGTAATAAGTTATCATCACTAAATTTCTGGGGTACAGGGTACTGGAGGTTCAGATATATTTGCGAGCGTAAATTGCTTCTCATGACGTCACTAAATACTTACTCTGAAACTTGTATCCTAAAGTCAACACCCATATATCGGTTGTACAATGCTTTCAACATCTGTCCCGTCCAGGCCTCGCAGAATCCCACATTTACAGTGTCATTCAAATCACTTGTATTCTTCCAAACTGCACAGCGTAGATGATGTGATCAATTTTGGTTCATTTGGCAGCTCCTTCATCCGCGGGATCAATCTCAATTTCAGCCTCTACATCGCATTGTAGGTAAGGATCTCCATCCTTAAAATGTATAGTGTTAGGGCATGAAATTCTGCGGATCAGATGCTAGTAAATGGGATTTGGTAAATGGATAGCATAGACATAGTTGCTTGGCTCCTTTCTCTGCTGTGTGACTCTATGACTCCCGGACAAATGTGTGCACGTTTCTCCATTTGTGCTATCACCGTCAGTAGTGAGAGCAGTGCTTCGCTATTATTTCCCTGAGCTACGCCGACAGATGATAACTTTATTCCTTGGAGCGCAGGAAGCTGAGAGGTGATCACAAAGGCGTAAAATGGAAAGTGATATGTTGAATGCACATGGTATTTTACCCAGGACAGGGAATCAAAAAACAAAGGTCATGGGTTTATGGTGAGAGGGCAAGGTTTACAAGGAACCAACCGGGAGGAATTCACACCCAGACGGCGATGCGTGTATGGAACAAACTCTCAGAGTCGTTAGTTGAGATATGTTGAGTCGAAGGTAGCATCTCTACAGTCACTACGTTTGTAAATATAGCTGCCATCTCGACAGCAGGAGGAGATAAATAGGTGACCAACTTTGGTTATTTGTGTTGAACAATAAATGTTCGTCAGGAACTGATTCTGCAGCAAAGTACAGGTGCGCTGACACGTTAGTTCACACTCTAATGCAGAGTGCGGTGCAACACCAGTGTTTGCGTGCTTGCACTTGGCGAAACGGGGCCACATCGTGCATTAGCTTTACCAGCATCGGAGCTTTGTTAAGATCATCCATTTGTGACATTAGATGCTCTTCCTCTCGCCACTGATGTCTTCTGAGTCATCTGAGTATTTCCTGTTTTTCCTCTTGTATGTATCGATGCCGGCAATTACTGCGGTCTGTCATGCAGGAGCAGCATTTTTACTGTGTTACTCCTCCTGCCACAGTCAGCACTTTCTCTTCGCATTTGTTCAACAGTTGTTTGTGCTTAACAACCATTCATCACGTCTCTTGAATATCAACACCGTCTGGGTCCATCTTAGTCGCCTTCACAGTACGATCATTCCGGCTCTGATCATATTTCGTACTTATCTCAGATCATTGGGTTTGGTTAGGTTAGGCTAGAAATATTACTGTCACGCGTACCGAGGCACAGTGAGAAGCAACGTTGCCTCCTATGCACTCAGACATACCATACATAGATACAATCAGTTCAAAACAAATTCATTAGACTGAGCAACGGAGAAAATATAGAAGGCAGTATGTATTTCATAATATAGAATATCATCCTGACCATTGTTTTTGTTTGCATCAAACTCCAAATTGTCCGTGTATTGGTAAGAATGAATAACATTTGCTCAAGCTGCATTGCATAACTCCGTTCTTCGTGGAACTCGACATGTGCAGTCGGAGAATTCGAGCTGTGCATCAACTTAAACAAAAATGTGTGCAGTTGTTGGGAATTTTGAGAATTATGAGGAAGATGATCAGATTATAGTTTGGTTAACCCTGGAGCTCACACACTGGGGGGCATGATGGGAAAGTTGACAGGATAGAATGTAGTTGAAATAGTTAAAGCTGAATCATTCTGCGGAGAAGCAGGCTTTCTTATCAGTCGGGGGGGGGATAATACTTTGTAGTTAAGTCTAGGTTCTTATCTGTTGCAATCTTGCGTGGGAGCTGCTTTTGGTCACTATGCTTCGCAGGCAACTCTCCCAAAGGTTAACAGATGATCTCCTTTACAAGGGGACTCCATTTGGCGAGGAGGATCTGGATATTTATGATATCTACATGTTAGATATATGGGTGGGAGATTTATAAACAACAAGAAAACCAATATTAAAGTTAACATTGGGGAAACACGAAGATGAAATGTTACAGATACATTGATTAATGATGGTTTATTTCAACTCCACGGGTAACCATTGTGTCATGAGGGTATAAGAATCCTACAGTTACTGTAAGATGTTGAAGCAGCTTGAGCTTGCTCTCACTGTTCCCCGATGTACATCGCTAAGGCGTTTCTTAAACCGACTTGTTCGATGGACTCACCACTGCTCTGTGAGTGTTTTACTTTTTGTGTCGGTGCATATCTGAGTATAGTTAGATATAGGGTACGGGTAAAGCATTAAATTCCTTCTTACATGTACAAAACATCTTATTTAACTGTGCCAATGCACGCAGGTGGCGCGAAGGATGATGCAATCCTTCGATAAACCATGAGATCATGCCGCTTGGTTTGTGTTGTTGTAAACAATTAAAATATGAGGCGCATGGCGTTTTAGCTTTGTGTGTTATGTTCATTATGTCACATGAACCGAAGAACATTAATACCTTTGTTTTTCATGGTTTCCAAACTGGTCAGATATACCATACAGATACAATCAGTTCAAACGAGAGGTTAGAGGGTGCTGGATCTATGGATTCACACACGGGATGCGGCTGGGAATATGGATTTGCACAGATGATGCTGGGTATATAGAAAGAGCTGCCAAAGGAGATCGTTGAGGCACAAGGTATGACAGTATTTAAAAGACATTTGGACAGGTACATGGATAGAAAATGTTTAGAGTGATTTTGGCCAAACGCTGTAAGTGGGAGTAGTGTCAATGGGGCACATTGGTCGGCCACGGGCAAACTGGGTCGAAGGGTCTATTCCCCTACTGTGTGACACTACGACAATAGCGAGAGATCGAGAATGCGGTATACAGCTCTTAGAATTCTAGCTTTATTGTCGCGAATCATTTTTTTAAATTCCAATGTTTGCAATGGGGGCAGATACGAATTGAACAGTATCCACATAGGAGTATCGTGCAGCAGCCTGATCACAGAGGAAAATAGGTATTCGTGGTGGATTGGGCTACATATACAACTCTCTGCAATTTCCTCCGGTCTTGTCAGAGCTGTCGGTAAACCAAACTGTGATGCAACCCGATAATGTGCTTACAACGGTCCATCTCTCGAAGTTTTCTCAGAGCCACTTTAGTCATTTCAATGTCCATAGTCTCCCTGTGAAATAGAGGCATTGGTGTACTTTAATGGGTTTCGAATCAAAGTGATTGCTCCACGACATATCGTTGGTTATGTTAACGCTATGAAATTTGAACTCTTAACCATTTTCCGACCAGTGCGATTGGGATAAATACTCGGCATTGCATCCCGAGGCCAATAACTATCCCCTTCGTCTTGCTGACATTGAAAGAGGGGTTATTGTCATGCCACCATGTCAATAAGTTCACTATCTGCTTTTTGTATTTCGTCTCGCCATTGCTCATCATTCCACCGTTCACAATGATGTCTTCTGCAAACTAGTAGGTGCAATTAGAGCCGAATATGGCCACACGGTTGCGACTGTAAATGAGCTAGAATAGCGGACTGTGAACGGATCCTTGCAGCGCTCCATCTTCGAAGTTATTATTTTTAAGGAGGTGTCGCCTATCCTTGCTAATTGTGGGCTGTGGGGGCTGAAAATCGAGCATCCAGTGGTGGAGCGGGGAGGTTATCTCTTGGACCAAGAGTTTGGAACATGTCGTTCCTCCAAACAAGCACAGAGTGGTGGATCTAATCAATTGTTGTTCCTTTGACAGTCCCTTCCTCCGCAGATAAATGTTGACTTCATCTCTGCACCGAAAGTAAGTAGTTAAGGCGGAAATTATGACAAATGTTCAAAGATAGTTAGACTGCCTCATGAAAGGGAAGGTGGGTCGGAGTGACTAGTGTAGATGGGGCACATTGGTCGGCGTGGGTAAGCTTGGTCGAAATGCACGCTGTCCATTCAGTTCAGATATGCCATACATTGATTCAATCAGTCCTGCAGATGGAGGGAAGAGGAAGATAGAGAATGCAGAATATACTGTAGTTCATTATAAAGAATATCAGGTTGAATATTGTTGGTTATTTCCATCACACCCTGAATTTTCCGTGCATTTCTGAGAACGAATAAGATTTTATCAAGCCACATTGCATAATTCCTTTCTCTGTAGAACTGGACAAGTGCAGTTGGAGAATTCAAGTTCTGTGAAAACACAAAGCAAATAATTTGTGCAAACATATTATTTAAGTGTATAGAAGTGCACATCTGGAACAATGGATGATGCTATGCCTCTGCAGCCTACGAAACATTCATCTGGTTTCGTGGTGTTGCAAACAATGCAGATGGTCGGCGATTTAGGTTTCAGCTTCATGTTTAGGGATTTTATTGTCATATGTACCGAGGTACAGCAAACAAATTTGTTCTGCATGCTGTCAAAACAGATTACATATATAATACATGGATACTATTTGTTTAAATTTTAGGACAGAGGTCACTGGGTAAATGGATCCACTCAGAGCGTGGTAGGTACATGGATTCGCACATCGGGTATTGAATGAGCTGCCGAAGGAGGTAGTTGAGGTAGAAACCATAACAACATTAAAAATACATTTGGGCAAACACAAATAGAAAGATATCGGATTGATACGTGCCAAAGGCGGCAGGTGGGAGTTGTGTAGATGGGGTACATTGATCGGCATTGGCAGGCTGGGCTGAAGGACCTTTTCGAGCGTTGTGCGACTCGTGCCAATAGATTGAGCAAAGTGGAAAATACGGAGTGCAGAATACATTTATCAGCATTGTAGCTCATTGTTGTGCATCAGTACCTGAGACAAAGTTAAATGTCAATAGTGGGGTAGAAGGAATTAATCGATATCCTAGCCGACGAAGGAACAGACCATAAACCTGATAACGGAGGAATTTAAGTTATTCCTAAGTCACGTGATGCGCGCTTACAAGCATATCCACCTGTTGCCAGATCGGAGCAGGGGAAAGAAGCACTGACCGGGAATGGACAGGTGTTTGATTGTGTTGGGTGTTTGTGTAATGTTATGCAGCGTGAAGTGTAGACGGAGACTGGCCTGTGTGATGGACTGGGCTATATGTACAACACTCTGCTATTTCTCGCGGTCTTGGCAGAGTTGTTTCCAAACCAAGCTGCGATGCAATGTGGCAATATGTATTTTACCGCAAATCTCCAGACGTTTGTAATAGTAACAGAAGACATGACACATTGATTATTGTTTTCATTTTTGTGCCTTCTTCGGTGTCGCATCAATGTTGGTTGCTCCACGTCAGATCGTTGATTACATTACCGCCCAGCAACCTGAGCTCGCTATCATTGTCATTTTGTACCATTGGTGCAGATTGGGGCACGTACTACACTCTGCTTCCTCAGGTCAATAACTACCTCCTTCGTCCCGCTGACATTGAAAGCGTGGTTATGGTGCTGACACCATGTCAGTAAGTTCTCCATATCGTTCGTGTACGTCATCGCCTCATTGTCCGTTATTCGGCCCATCACATCAGCAAACTCGTCGATATAATTAGAGCCGGACTTGCCTGTCCGGTAACGAAGGTAAAGAGGGTATAATCGCGGACTGACAACTCATCCTTGCAGGGCTCCGATGTGAATGTTATTGTGTAGGAGGTCTCACCTATCCTCACTGATTGAGGACTGTTGGTGATAAATTTGAGCATGAATTCGTAGAGGGGGACATGATTCCGAGGTCCGGGTGTTTGGAGATAACAGCCACTCCTTCCCCCAGCACACACAGGTACAAACGGGCGCACGCACAATGCAAGCTTGAGTCTGTTCCTGGTTTCAGTATCATAGCTAGCGAAATGACCTGGGATTAATATTCATTTCCATACGTGGTCACATTAGAATTCACATACCTATTCCCAACAAATATATTCACCCCGGGGACATTATAACTTGGAGTAGGGAAATACATGGGTGAGCTTATAACGGTGTATACTGTCATGAACAGAATAGATAGTGTGATCGCACACGGTCTTTTATCCAGGATGTGGAACGAAAAACCAGTGATCAGAGGTTTATAGGTGAGATAGGCAAAAACCACAAGAAACCTGAAGGAAAGACTTCACGCTCAAAGGGTGCTGGGTATCTGGAACTATTTGTCAGGTGAGTTAGTTCAGACATGTTGAGCCGATGGTGGCATTTCTACAGCTACAGCTTGAGGAAATAGAGCGACCAACTCGACTGTTGCAATAGGTAGTCAGATTTGGTTATTTCTATTGTGCAATGAAAGTTAGACAGGAAGTAATTTCCCCACACGGTTCGGCTACACTGACGAAGTAGTTGACACTCTAATGCAGAATGCGGTGCAACAGCGGGGTTTGCGTGAGTGTGTTTCGCGAAACAATACCACACCATGAATTTGTTGGGCCAATATCAGAGCTTGGACAAGAAAATTCTTTTTTGACATTCGATACGTTTTCATTTTCCCGTAGAAGTTCTCTGAGTGTCCTGAATATATCGATTTTTTAAATTTCCCTCGGGGAAAGAAAGTGATGGGTCGATGGATTCATACAGACAGTGTCGGCTACATTAAATGAACTGCCAGAGGAAGTATTTGAGGCAAAAAAATTATTAAATTTAAAAGACATTTGGACAGATACATGGAAAGCTATAAATGGAGTCAATAGATGAGAGGTTCGTTTGTTTGAGGTCCTCGCTGCGTCCACAATTATCTGTAAATACTTGCGGCCTTGGATGGAGCTGTTCCGGAACCAAGTAGTGATACATTCTGATGAAATGCTTTTTATGGTGCTTATGTGGAAGTTGGTGAGAGTTGCCGGGGACAAGCCAATCTTCCTAAGCATTCGAAGGCATTAGAGGCGTTGTTGTGCTTTCTTTCCCGTTGCCTAAATATGAGTGGCCCAGGAGAGGTTGTTGGTGATATTTTCACTTCGCAATTTGAAGATTGCAATCTTCTCTCCATCGCTGCCTTCAATGCAAATTTGGGTATGTCGGCTTCCCAAAGTCGATCATTATGTCCTTTGCCTTGCTGGCATTGAGGTTCTCGATCTCCTTCCTGTACTCCGATTCATCAATATATGGTATCCGGCCCACAATGGTGGTGCCGTCTGCGAATTTGAAAATTGAATTAGATTTTACATGGCTGCACAGTCGTGGGTGTACAAGGAGTAAAGAAGGGGCGGAGAACGCATCTTGGTAGAGCTCCCGTGTTTACGATTATCGTAGAGGACGATATGTCCCCTATCCTCATTGAATGGTGTCTGTTGGTCAGGAAGTCGGGGGTCCAGTTTCAGAGATGAGCACTGACATTAAATCCCGCGAACTTGGTGATGAACTTGCATGGTATAATGGTATTAAAGGTAGAAATGTAACTTATGAATAGGAGTCTGACGCAGGTGTCGCTCTTATCCAGGTGTTCCAGTGGTGAGTGTAGGGCTAGTACGATGGCATCGTCTGTGGGCCTGTGATGGCGGTGGGCGAAATGCAGTGGGGCAAGGCCGCTGGGTAGACTGCATTTAATGCGTTTCATCACCTGCCTCTCAAAACATTTCATGATGGTGAAAGTCAAGGCCACTGGATGGTAATCGTTTAAGCTTGAGGTCTTGCGTTTCTTCGACATTGGAATGATGATGGTCTTATTGAGCATGTGGGTACCTGAGAACAGAGTCGGGCGAGATTAGTGATGTCGACAAATAGCTCGTCTAGCTGGTCTGCGCAGTTGCTAAGGACACGACCAGGAACTCCGCCTGGGCCTGTTGCATGCCGTGGGTTTACTCACAGGAAGGCTGATCCATCCTCTGCTACATTCGCCCTGGGAAGAGGCTCACTGGAGTCGGAAGAGTCAGGTGTCACCGCCTTGTTGGCCTTCTGCTCGAAGCGGGCATAGGAACCATTCCGTTCATCGTGTAGGGTCGCACTATTACCGATGATGTTGGCTAAACTTGCTTTGCATCCAGTTATCTTAATCAGACCTTGCCACATTCTCCGTGCGTGCCAGAGATTGTACTGGGGCTCAAGTTTGTACGATATTGTCTCTTGGCATCCTTGATGGCTTTGCGGAGACCACAGCGTGGCTTCTTGTACCGGTTGGGATCGTTTGACTTGTGTGCATCTGACCAGGCCATATCCTGTGAATGTACATCTATGGTTCCCGGTTGGGGAGCTTCGGCGGCACACAGTCTTCCACTCACTTGTTGATGAAGTAAGTCACGGCAGAGGCGCACTCATTCAGGTTATCTGCAGAATCCGTGACTGCTGACTTAAAGCAGTCGCGTAAGATGTCATCCGTGTACGTTGTCTAGCTATTTACAACTCTCTGCATCGGATCCTCCTGCTTCAATTGTTGTTTCGTGTTGGCAGGGAGCACAAGCACAGCTCCGTGGTCGGATTCCCCTGAAATGTGGCCGAAGGACAGGGCGACATGGAACAATTCCTACAGGATGGGTGAGATGAGCCTGGACGTGGGAACACATAGAATGCACTGAAGGGACACAGTGGAACAGTTCAATGCTGAGTAATGTTCCTAACTCCAGTTTGTTCATTGTATTGTTTATTTAGCTGGGTGGATGGGCGTATGTACCTGTGTGTTTCTTCTCGCACACCGTGGGAGTTATTTGATGAGACCATCAGGAGCACACATAGAGCCAGGAACACCAGCAGACAGAGACGGGAAAACACGGACAGATAGAGACATGAATACTCACAGAGATAAGTAGGAACATTCACGGAAACAGAAAGGAACCTCCCCTAATTCTGCGTAGGTTTGCCTTCGCCTGATTTCCCGTTTGCGGGAGTACTTCCCTATTTCCACATTTACAGTTTCCCTCCGCTGATTTCATATTTGTTGTTTATCCACCCGCCATAGTTGATTAACGGTGCACCTGCAAATCCCCATTTGTGGTGCCCTCCCCTAATTGAACATTTACCGGTGCTCTCGCGTAATTACCATATATAAGGACCTTCCCCTGAATGACTATTTAATGCCGTGCCCCAAAATTGATCGAGCCCCTAATTTTAGTTGAGTGTATAATCCCAGTACCGTCGATAGAATGCACAACAAATTAAAAAAAACAAGTGAGAAGGTTTGTGATCGGTTCGAAGGATTGCCTGTTTCCGCTCTTTATCTCTAAACTAAGTTTAGACTGTGGCAAAGGCTAGTGATCAGCATGTGATGGAAGAGGAAAACAAATATCTTCCACCAACACAGAAAAAAAGATTTGTATCAAAAGAGAATGGTGATACAGAATCTGGAATCCTGCAACAGAACGCTGGAGGAACTCAGCTGGTCCAGCAGGTCTGTGAAAGCAACAGGTCTCATTCGACGTTGCGGCCCGATTCCCAGTGAGGTCGAGCACAGGGAGCTGAATTATTATAAAGTAGGTAAAGTTATCATGGAGACAGGCAGGGAGAACATGGAATGTGCTGTGTAGCATAGCGTATGATTGAGGGTCGGTATGACATGTTCCGTCTATCTGTTCGGGAGGACAGAATGAAGGTTCTGACGTAACAAATGGGAAGTGAGGAGAAAGATTCCACAGAGTGAAATAGACAGAGGGAGGGTGGGGAACAGACTGACGACACTGGGTGTGAACATATCGTCTGGATGTTGAGGCCTGCCCTAGTTAATTATGGAAAGCTGCAATATGAGACTAGAAAGATGTAGTAATGCTATTAGCATGTTGACCTTCATAATGAGAGGATTTGAGTATAGGAGCAAAGCGGTCCTTCTGCAGTTGTATAGGGCTCTGGTGAGACCACATCTGGAGTATTGTGTGCAGTTTTGCTCTCCTAATTTGAGGAAGGACATCCTTGCTACTGAGGCATGTGCAGCGTAGGTTCCGGAGGTTAAACCCCGGGATGGCGGGACTGTCGTATGAGCAAATATTGAAGACTGGGCTTGTCTTCACTGGAATTTAGAAGGATGAGAGGGGATCTTATAGAAACGTACAACATTATAAAAGGACTGGACAAGCCAGAAAGAAAGAAATGTTCCCAAATGTTGGGGGAGTACAGAACCAGGGGCCTCAGTCTAAGAATAAAGGGGAAGCTATTTAAAACTGAGGTGAGAAAACACCTTATCACCCAGAGAGATGTGAATTTGTGGAATTCTCTGTGACAGAAGGCAGTGGAGGTCAATTCACTGGACGAATATAATAGAGAGTTAGATAGAGCTCTAGGGGCTAGTGGAATCAATGGATATGGGGAGAAGGCAGGCACGGGTTACTGATTGTGGATGGTCAACCATGATCACAATGAATGGCGGTGCTGGCTCGAAGGGCCAAGCGGCTTCCTCCTGCACATATTTTTCTATGCTTTCATGGGTTTACCGGGAAAAGCTGACGGTTGAGAATTCCATCCCGGATCCAGGGGCCAGCTCACATTGAGTGATAATTGGCCATGGAACCCATTTAACTGAATTAAAAATTCTTGCTTTTTATTAATGTGTGCTGGTTGCGATCTGAACGAAATCTCCGCTGCTCCATGGAGGCGGATTGCCCATGGTTTGGGCAAACTGCGGTGACCGGTAATCAAACCCTGGCCGACTGCTTAGCAGGCAGCTGGTGTGCTGTGATCAATAACTGAAGAAAGCAGACACACAACAGGACGTCTTTTCCCCAGATTCCAGAGCAGCAGTAGTGACGATCAGAGGCACCAAATTTAGAAAAGGAAATGCGGAAACTACCCACTGCGAGAAATTATCCCCAAATGATCAATTGATTGGTTTTTATCCGCTCGGGTTGCAGTTCTCGTTCTGTCCACGGGATGTCCCCATAATCCAAAAGCTGGAAGTTGGGCAGTGCCCGGGAATTGTGAACCCGGGATTGAACTAAAATGAGAGTCAGCGTTTCAGTGTCTGAGGAGCTAAAAATAGAACTTCGCACAACTCGCAACAGTTGACAAATTGAATATTTGATATAAAATATTATTTTTAAGCAAGTGTGGTTGGTTTCTAAATTAAGCCCAACCGCGGAAAAGCAATAAGAGGCTAATTCGCGACTCATCTCCGGCTGTATTCCAGTCATACAATTATACCCTATTTGTAGCTATAAAGTCAAACAGCACGACGGAAAACCTTATGGAACAAGTTGACTATGCCGCGAAATAGTTCGGTTAGTTGAGTTCAATGGGACTGAAGGCTGATAAATCCCCAGGGTCTGATGGTCTGCATCCCAGAGTACTCAAGGAGGTGGCTCCAGGAACCGTGGACGCATTGGTGATCATTTTCCAATCTTCAATATATTCAGGGTCAGTTCATGTGGAATGGAGGGTAGGTAATGTTATCCAACTTTTCAAGAAAGGTGCGAGAGAAAAAACGGAGAATTATAGACCAGTTAGCCTGACATCGGTGGTGGGGAAGATACTGGAGTCAATTATTAAAGCGGTAATAACGGAGAATTTGGATAGCAGTAAAAGGTTTGGTCCAAGTCAGCATGGATTTATGAAGGGGAAATCCTCCTTGACTAATCTTCTGAATTTTTTTGACGATGTGACAGGTAAAATGGATGAAGGAGAGCCAGTGGATATAGTGTATTTGGACTTTCAGAAAGGCCCACACGGGATTGATGAGTAAAATTAAAGCTCATGGAATTGGGTCGGGTATTCACATGGATAGAGAATTGGTTTGCAGACAGGAAGCAAAGAGTAGGAAAAAATGGGTCCCTTTCAGAATGGCAGGCAGTGGCGAATGGAGTGTCGCAAGGCTCGGTGCTGAGGCCATAACTATTTACAATATATATTAATGATTTAGATGATGGAATTAGAAGTAACACTAGCAAGTTTGCAGATTACAC
>NW_027601273.1:224758-311725 GCF_053455715.1 Rhinoraja longicauda | reverse complement strand
TCTCTATCTCTCTCTCTCTCTCTATCTCTATCCCTCTCCCAATTTTTTTAATCTACAATGGCCTGGACCCTCCGCGGTGACCAGCGCTCACGGTGTAAAGATGGAGGACTCCATTGTAGAGAGATCTCCATTGGGGACCACCCCCGCCGTCAGGTGGCAACACAGTCCGCCAAGGCATATCCGGCCCAAAGAGAAAGGCGAGGAGGTTCAGAGTGTGTACGAGCATCCTATGCAGTAAACGTCTGCCTGGGCATCTAGGAGAGGCGGCTCAAATTGTGTGGGGCCGGCTCCCGGGAAATATTCCGGAGCTTGGGCCCGATGAGCAGTTCCGGTGGAGCGGGGATAAGCTCGGCCGGAATCACTCCAAGCACACTGACACGCGACAGGGTGAGGACCGCCTCCACCCCCGCGCAGCCACAACACCCCCTCCCCCTGAAGAGCAACGCGCTGACTGAAGACCAAATTTCTCACTCTTAACACATCGCAGTAGAAACTTGGCATGTCCCATGTGCGGGTTGTCTGATGCCCGCCACCGGGAGCAGCAAAGCCCCCCTTCGGCAATGGCCCTGGCGGAAAAAGTACGTGGCCAGATCGTGCCACCTGGAGGGTGCTCCGCGTACACGTACCTCAGCAGAGTCCTGAGACGGAGAGCGTCCACCTGGGTACGCACGCATCCAAGGACTGGCCACCCTCCTCCAACGGGAGACACAGGACTGCTGCAGAGACCCAGTGTTTCCTCCCTCCCCAAAAGAAATCCACTAACCTCTTCTGTACAGCAGTTACAAAGGTAGAGGGCGGGACAAGAGTGGCCAGCCGGTACCATAACATTGAGGCCACCAGCTGGTTTATGACCAGCACACTACCCTGGAAAGAAATAACCCTAAGCAACCCTGACCAGCGTCCCCGCCGGGCGACGACTTTCGTCTCTAGCTCCAGCCAGTTCGCCGGCCAAGCATCTTCAGTGGGACTCAGGTAAACCCCCAGGTAGAGGAGGTGCGTGGTGCTCCACGCATAATCTTTCATCTCCTCTGGCAGGGATTCCACCTGCCACTGGCCCACTAAAAGTCCGGAGCTCTTACTCCAGTTGATCCTAGCGAACGAAGCAGCTGAGAATACCTACTGGCATTCGCGCATCCTCCGCAGGTCAACAGGATCAGTAAACGTAAGAAGAACGTCAACGGCATAGGCCGAGAGAACCACCTCCACCCCCTGTCCTGGTAGAACCAGGCCTGCCAACCGCCTCCGAAGAAGACACAGGAATGACTCCACACAGACCGAGTACAACTGCCCAGACATGGGGCACCCCTGACACACTCCTTCCCCTCACTCCCTTCCCTCACCTTTTACCTTCCTCCTCACTCCCTGCCTCACTCCCTCCATATTTCCCTCCCTCCGCTCCTCCTTCCACCTCATTCCCTCCTTCCCTCCCTCAATCCCTCCCCTTACTCCCCTCCCCTATCTCCTAGCCCCACCCTCCGTCGCCCGGAAGCCCTCCCCGCCAATCCTTTCCCTCACCACCTCGTTCTACCCTCACTCCATCCCTCCCTCCCTGTTGTTGTTTACTTGGTTTGTGAATGAATGAATGAATGAATGAATGAATGAATGAATGAATGAATGAATGAATGAATGAATGAATGAATGAATGAATGAATGAATGAATGAATGAATGAATGAATGAATAAGTGTATTGGTCAAGTATGTGCACATACAAGAAATGTGCCTTCGTACTCCGCTCGCAAGTGACAACACGAACATATAGTAAACAGTTACGTATAAAGCATAAAACACTAAAACCTCAAGAATACAACGTAACAGTTTAAACATGAGAGTAAAATGAGCCAGAGGCAAAAAGAGACCAAAGACTTTTGGTTATTGAGTAGAGAAAAAAAAGCTGTTTTTATGTCTGGCTGTGGCTTGCTTTGACAGTCCGGAGTCGCCTTCCAGAGGGAATTGCTTCAAAGGGTTTGTTGCCAGGGTGATAGGGGTCAGAGATGATCTTGCCCGCTCGCTTCCTGGCTCTTGCAGTGTATCGCTCGTCATTTCAGGGGGGGAAAGGTTGCAGCCATCAATCTTCTCAGCTGATCGAATGATTTCCTTGCAGCCGTCGTATGTCGTGCTTCGTGGCTGAGCCAAACCAGACCATGATGGAGAAGGTGAGGACAGACTCTACGATGGCAATATAGAATTGGAGCATCATTGTCTGTGGCGAATTGCGTCTCCTCAGCTACCGTGGGAGGTACATACTCTGTTGGTGTAGAGAGAGTAAAGGAGAAGGGGGAGTACGCAGCCTTGCGGGGCTCCTAAGCTGGGGGTCCGAGGTGTGCTTTCCCAGCCTCACTTCCTGTCTGTCAGGAAGTTGATGAACCACTGACAGAAGGGTTCAGGCACAGTCAAATGGGAGAGTTGGGAGTGTAGTAGCTCTGGCACAATGGAGTTAAATGCAGAGCTAAACTACACAAACAGAATCCTTGCATAGGTTCCCTTGTGGTCTATGTGCTGGAGGATGAAGTGCAGGCCTAGGTTGACTGCGTCATCCACAGATCTGTTGGCCAGGTATAATTTGGACGAGGGTATTGAAGGCTTCGTGACAAAGTTTGCGGATGATAAGAAAATAGGTGGAGAGGCAGGTAGTGTAGAGAATGCATGGATTTTTCGGAAGGGCTTAGACAGGTTGGGAGAGTGGGCAGAGAAGTGGCAGATAGATACAATATAGTGTTGCAAAGTGTGGAGCCATGCATTTTTTGTAGTAGATATAAAAGCGTAGACTCTTTTGTAAATGCGGTGTGAATACAGACATCAGTGGTGCAAAGGTATTTGGGAGTGCTGGTGCAGGATTCCCAAAAAGTTAAACTGCAAGGCGTATTGGTAGTAAAGAAAGCAGACTCAATTCTAGCATTCATTTCAAGAGGGCTTGTATACCAAAACAGGGATGTAATTTTGAGGCTCTGTTAGGCACTGGTAAGGCCGCGTTTGCAATATCGTGAGGAATTGTGGGCATTATAGCTGAGGAATGATGTGCTGACTCTGAAGAGGGTTCAGAGGATGTTTTCTAAGAATGATCCCAAGAATGAGTAGGTTAGAAATGATGAGCGTTGGTCGGCTCTGGGCGTGGAGATAAGACGAATGAGCTGGGGAAACCTCATTGAAACATACAGAATTGTGAAAGGCTTGGATTGAATGGATGTGGAGAGGATGTTGCCATTAGTGAGTGACTCTGAATTAAACGACGTTCTATTAGGAACGAGTTGTGGAGAAATTTATGTAGTCACACGGTGTTCAATCTGTGGTATTAATTGTCACAGAAGGCTGCAAATGCCACGTCAGCGGATATTTTTAAGGCAGAGACAGATAGATTATTGATTTGTACAGGTTTCCGAGTTTATGGGAAGAAGGCAGGCGAATTGGTTTGGGAGGGAGAGATAGATCAGCCATGATTGAATGGCGGATTAGACCTGATGGGCCGAATGGCCTAAATCTACTCCTATTCCTCATGACCTTATGACCTTGTGACCTTTAAAGATCCATTGTATTTGTAAGATTTAACATGTAACACGAACTTGAAATCGATATTATTTCTTGCATCCTCAGCCACGGACACTTGATCACACGTTACACGTTCTCTTTCGTTTCTGGAGCGAAACGAACCCAATCATTGTAGGTTGTGGTCAGAACGGCAAGCGGTCTAAGGCGCTGCCTTCATATCCCAGTATCTACTGATTTGGAACCTGCTCCGGACAACGAGACAAGTTTCACTCAGTTGCCCCTCTGTTTGGTTTGTTTGTTTTCTTAACCTGGGCGGCAGTTCCATCTCATTGCACCTTCCTTCCAGAGTGGAACACATGTCTTCCTTCGATATCATCTCGCTTATTTTGTTTTTAATTTTCTGTGCGTTTAACCAACGGTACTGGAATTATCTACTGAAGTACTAGAATTAGGGGCTTGGGCAATCTGAGGGCTTCCATTAAATAGTCCTTTCGGGGAAGGTTCTTATATCTGGTAATTATGGGAGAGCAGCAGTAAATGTTCAATTGGGGGCAGAAACCAGCAAATGGGGATTTGCGGGAGCGTTGTAAAGAAGTGTAGCGGTTGGATCTTCAACAAACATGGAATTAGCGGAGAGAAACAATAAATGTGGAAATTGGGGAGTTCGGCTGCAAATGGGAAATCAGGAGAGGGCAAAACTACGTAGTGGACGGTCCTGCCTCTTTTCGAGAATGTTCCGACCTCTGTGTTTTCCTATCTATGTCTGCAAGTGTTTCCAGCTCTATGTGTGCTCTTGTTGGTCTCTGTGAAATAACCCCCGCCGAGTGCGAGAGGAAATTTGATTTGTTCGGATTTGATGAGGAAACTCAAGGTAAACGAACAATTGGGAGGTAACGACCACAACATGATAAGTGTTAATCTGCAATTTGAGAGGGAGAAGGTGAAATCTGATATGTTGGCAATGCATCTGGGCAAAAGGGACCACAGGGGTATGAAGGAGGAGCTGCCCAATGTTGATTGGAAAGTGACGCTAGCGGGGATGACGGCGGAAGAGCAATGGCAGAAATTTTCAGAATAATCCGATTGATGCAGGAACCTTTTCTTTCAAATTGAAAGGAAGTTTATAGGCGGAGAAAGAGCCGACAAGAGACTGACAAGAGGAGTCAAGGACAGTGTAAAACTAAAAGAGAAGGCGTGTAACATAGCAAAGATTAGTGGGAAGCCCGAGGATTGGGAAGCTTTTAAAGAACAACAGAAGGTCACAACAAAGAAAATGCGGAGAGAAAAGACGAAATACGAAGGTAAACTAATTGTTAATATAAAAGAGAATAGTAAGCGTTTCTACAGTTATATCAAGAGTAAGCAAGAGGCAAGAAAGGGCGCTGGGCGGCTGGAAAATAATGCAGGAGACGTGACAATGGGGAAAAAATGGCACAGGAGTTGAATAACGTTGTTGCACCAGTCTTCACAGTGGAAGACACCGGCCTGGAATTCAAGAGAGTCAGGGGGTGGGAGTTAGTGGAGTGGCTATTACTATGGAGAAGGCGCTTGGGAAGTTTCTTCTTCTTGTTGCGTTTGAGGCAGCAGAAGTTATGTAACGCCCTCCAGGCGCTGTAGCCAGTGCAATGTGCTGTTGTCGAGGGCTGTGACGTTTACTCTTGCACCAGGGGGACGGAAGAAAGCGTAGTCGAAAATGACGTGCTGCGCTGTTTGCTGGTCTGCTCCACATACGGAGGGTGCTGATGAACGCAACCCTCAACGATGCATGTTGGCGTTGAACCGGCCGACCCCTGTGCGGAGCCGGTTCAGGGCGACCCACACTTTGCGGGGCATGTCCGAGCCGGGTGGGGCTGTGGTGTTCGGTGCCTCAGTGAATTAAGGAGGTCGCGATGTCTGTTCCCAACTGGTTCTCCATGCTCCGAGTATGTTGAAACCTGAGCCACAGAGGGTCGTTGCATGACGGGAGAAGGGGCGACGAGATGACCGGCGTTGAGGTCCCAGTTGCTGTGAATCCTGGGCGAGGTGGTGCAAAGAGTGTTTGGCGTCCGAAGAGGACTCGCACACCCGCCTATCAGTGAAGAACTCGCTGCGAAGCTTGGCGGCTGCGATACCTGCGAGCACCGGCAGGAGATCCGTCTGAATAGGGCGTACGGAGCCAGTGATTATCCGCATGGTGTCTTTGAGGGTGCCGTCTAGCTTGCTAGTATGAGCGTTGTGGCACCATGCTGGGGCGGCATACTCAGCGGCGCTGCACACGAGTGCAAGAGCACTGGTTCGGAGAGTAGATGTCCTGGCGCCCCATGACGATCCGGCCAAGCAACGCAGGAGGCTGTTGCGTGCCGAAAGTTTAGCACGGAGAGCTTCAAGGTGTTGCTTGTAGATCAGCTGCCGATCTAGTTTCACCACGAGGTATGTAGGCAATGGGTTGTAGGGTAGGGGTGACGGTTAGCTGACGTTGAGCTTCCTTGTTGTTCAGGTGAAAGGCCGTTGTGGTGGTTTTTGCCACACTGAGTTTTAGTCTCCAGGTCTTAAGGTAGCCTGCGACAAGTTCCATATCCGCCGAGAGCACATCCTCCGCATTTGACCAACACCTGTCGAGAATGCTGTCGGGCCAAGTAATCTGCGTATCCATACTAGCGCGAGGTCCTGCGTGGCAGATCGGTGATATAGAGATTGAAGAGCATGAGGGCCAGTTCGCAGCCTCGGGTGACTCCGTTTCTTAGGCGTCGCAGTCGGCTAGATTGTCCGACGCTGGTGTTCAGTACAAAACTGCGGTTGGCAAGGATGTTGGCAAGGAACCGCAATAAATGACGGTCAGGGAAGGTGCGGAGGAGCTTCAAGATCAGGCCTTGGTGCCACACTGCATCATAGGCGGCGGTGAGGTCCACCAGTGTGATGCCCGCCTTGTGACCCTATTCAAAACTGTCTTCGATGTCATTGGTCAGCTTGACTATTTAATGGGTGGCGCTACGTCCATGACGAAATCCGGCTTGTTCAGTGGGTAGTTGAGGGTCGACGATTGGACCGAGTCGGGCCAGGTCAGGAGAAGTCATTCGGGGAGCTTGTGCGGGACACAGAGGAGTGAGATGAGCCGATAGTTCCTTGGGTCGTCCGCAGGCTTGTTTGGTTTTGGTCGCGCAATGTCGGTGGCTTTCCGCCAGTTGTGCGGAATGGACTGACAAAAGAGGCAAAAGGAGTAAAACACACGGAACCTTGTATAAACAGGAGGAAAATGATATATATATTAAAAAAATTCATTCCTATAGTTATCGGGGACTGTACCTTTAAGAATAATGTATGGACAAGCAGATGCTTGTTCGTAGACTTTGCTCACTTCTATTAGGTGCTAACTGTAGTTTTGTACTTTGCATACCTTAATGATCAGATTGATTAAGTTGTACTTTGCATACCTGCATGATGATTAAGTTGTGTTGCATACCTGCATGATGATTAAGTTGTGTTGCATACCTGCATGATGATTAAGTTGTGTTACATACTTGCATGATGGGATTAAGTTGTGTTCAATACATCTTTGTTTACTCCATGGTATAAAGAAATGAGGGGGGCACTGCTGCGTTAGATAGACTTGTTCAGACTCCTGTACTCTGTGCAATCCTCTCTCATATATTAAACATTCAGTTGGATCTAAATTGCTGTGACTGTCGTTTGTTGGGAAAATATTTCTAACATAATTGGCGCCCAACGTGGGGCCCCAATACCTCTGTTGCCTTCTTCCAAAGAACCAAGAGCGCTCACTTTAAGGATTTACGGAAGGTGGAAACAAAGTGACGGGGTCCAGTCGACGCGACCGAGATAAAACTGAATGTTCCGTAGGAAGGGGGCCCCCCGGGTTAAGTAATTTGATTTTGTCGAACCGTTTGATTCCCCGCTGACCTGTGTAGGAATTGTCTAGCACAAAAAAAATCGGAGAGTAGTGCGACTACTTCTCCAGACGGCGCGGCCATAAGACAGAAGTCAGGGACTTCGGAGAGTAGTGCGACTACTTTTCCAAACGGCGCGGCCGTAAGACCGAAGTCTGGGACTTCAAGAGCCAAGTGCGACTTGACCACAGGAAGCAGTAAGTACTAACGGGAAGGTGGAGAGCATGGGTTCGGCAAACCCAAAATATTACAAAGGTGATGAAAAATGCATGTCTCAATGCGTGTTTATAGATAGCAAAAAAAATTGCAAACACCTGCGGAGGTGGAAAAAAAGGTATGATTTTAGGGGTAAGTTACTTGTTGATGATTGTTATAAATTAATGTCTGCTATTGCCAAAGATGCAACAAAAAGAAAGAAGGTTAAGGACAAGTTGGGCTACCATGAAGCACGTCTGTGGCTTCAGGAAGCCAGATCGCGAAGAGACGAAAAGGAAAAAGAGAAGGAACAACCTACCAAAAACAAACCATCGACAAACGCGTACCTACAGAAAGGAGACAACGAGGTCTTCTATACATCGGCGCCTCAAAATAGGTCGGCACCCTTGCCGGCGAACCCCGGGACGGCGAGTGCCCCCCCCCTCCCTAGGTGGCAAGGTGGAGTGGCCTTGCCACCGGGAGAAAGGAGCGAAGCTGGGACCACAACGGCCCGAGTTCACGGACCCATACCAGGTTTACAGAATCCGAGCGTCACCAGGTCAGGAACTCATTTTAAACCATTGGGGCCATGTATGGAACAAATAACAGAGGGAATGGGGGCCCTAATGAGCCCGCCTCACCCGACCTTTAACAAAGTGGGCGAAGGGGAGAGAAATATCCTGCCAATGATAGCCATGCCTAATCCAGGAGGAGCAGCCCTGCCGGTATATGTATATCGGCCGTGGACACTCAAGGATGTTAAGAAGGTTGTAGAAGGGATAACGCACCCCAAAGAGAGTTTCACAAAGTGGCAACGGGATTTTGGAAACCTGGTCGTGAGTTATCGGTTAAACAGTGTTGAATATGAGCAAGCCTTGCGAAGTATGTTCGGTTTTGATTGGTGTTTGATAGAAGGGGTTTGGAACCCCATAACGCGGCAGGATCGCATTTCGAATGGGAACCTGATAATAATGTTTACCAACAAAGGAGAATAGCTATGGAAGGGCGTATAAGGGAGCATTACCAAAAAATGGTTGATTATAATAAAATATGAGAGTGTGTGCAGACAAAGGACGAGGACGTGCGCCACTATTTTGCCAGATTGAGACAAGTATTTGAGACAAATAGCGGGATAGTGGCGCCCGCCCCGTGGGTGGATGACGGACCATTCGCCCAACAACTAAAAATAGAAATATTAAATGGCATGCGGTCAGAAATAAGCTCGTACATTAAGAAGCACATGGTGGGTTACAGAACCGGAGGGTTAAGAGAATTTAAGGACTGGGCAGTACATGCGGAAGAGTCATAGAGTCATAGAGTCCTACAGCACAGAAAGAGGCTCTTCGGCCCATCGTGTCCGCGCCGCCCGTTACCAAACACAGTCTAATTTTAATCCCATTTTCCCGCATTTGGACCGTAGCCCTGAATGTTGTAGCATTTCAAGTGCCCATCCAAATGCCTCTTAAACGTTGTGAGTGTTCCCGCCTCCACCACCACCCCAGGCAGTGAGTTCCAGACTCCAACCACCCTCTGGGTGAAAAAGTTCTTTCTCACATCCCCCCCGAAACCTTCCTCCCCTTACCCTGTAACGGGAAGTGACAGTCCCGCCAGTCCGGGAATTAACCTAGTAGCAGCAATCAGCAGCAGTAGCAGCAATCAGCAGCAGTAGCAACAATCAACAGCAGTAGCAGCAATCAGCAGAAGTAGCAGCAATCAGCAGCAGTAGCAGCAATCAGCAGCAGAGGCAGCAATCAGCAACGGTAGCAGCAATCAGCAGCAGTGGCAGCAGTAGCAGCAGCAGTAACAGCAATCAGCAGCAGTGGCAGCAATCAGCAGCAGAAGCAGCAATCAGCAGCAGTAGCAGCAGCAGTAACAGCAATCAGCAGCAGTAGCAGCAATCAGCAGCATAGCAGCAATCAGCAGCAATCAGCAGCAGAAGCAGCAATCAGCAGCAGTAGCAGCAATCAGCAGCAGTAGCAGCAATCAGCAGCAATCAGCAGCAGAAGCAGCAATCAGCAGCAGTAGCAGCAATCAGCAGCAGAGCAGCAATCAGCAGAGGTAGCAGCAATCAGCAGCAGTAGCAGCAGCAGCAATCAGCAGCAGCAATCAGCAGCAGCAAGCAGCAGCAGCAAGCAGCAGCAGCAAGCAGCAGCAGCAAGCAGCAGCAGCAAGCAGCAGCAGCAAGCAGCAGCAGCAAGCAGCAGCAGCCAGCAGCACCAAGCTGTGTTGCTTGGGAAGTATTGTGTGGGGATTGTGTGGGGATAGTAAGGAGTAAGACCTGTGTGATCTCCCGGACAAGTTTCGATCGCCTAGCTTGGGGTCGGAGAGGAATTTCCCGGATTTTTTTTTCCCAAATTGGCCTGGGTTTTTAATCCGATTTTTCGCCTCTCCCAGGAGATCACTCAGTTCTTTTGGGTGGGCGGTTGGAGCGGGTGGAGCAGCGGCCGGGCGGTAGGTTTAGTAAACCGAGCACGGGGATTTGTTTGGGAAGTATGAGTGCCAGGGCAGTTTATTGTTCTGGGTGTCGGATGTGGGGAATCTGGGAGTCTGATAGTCTTCCAGACATCCACATCTGCGCCAGGTGTGACGAGATGGGGCTCCTAAGGGACCGTATTAGGAACCTGGAGCGGCAGATTGATGACCTCCGTCTGGTCAGGGAGAGTGAGGAGGTTATAGATAGGAGTTACAGAGAGGTGGGCACTCCAAGGCCACGGGTGGTAGACAAGTGGGTCACGGTTATGGGGGGCAAGGAGCAGAGGCAGGGACTAGGGAGTACCCCGGTGGCTGTACCCCTTGGAAATAAGTACTCCTGTTTAAGTACTGTTGGGGGGGACAGCCTACCTGGGGGCAGCGACGGTGCCCGGGCCTCTGGCAAGGAGTCCGGCCCTGTTGCTCAGAAGGGTAGGGAAAGGAAGAGGAGAGCGATAGTAATAGGGGACTCTATAGTGAGGGGGTCAGATAGGCGTTTCTGTGGACGCAGTCGGGAGACCCGGATGGTGGTTTGCCTCCCTGGTGCCGGTGTCCGGGATGTGTCTGAGCGTGTCCAGGATATCCTGAAAGGGGAGGGAGAGGAGCCAGAGGACGTGGTACATGTAGGTACCAACAATATAGGTAGGATAATGGAAGAGGTCCTGAAAGGAGAATTTAGGGGGCTAGGAAGAGAGTTTAAAAAAAAGGACTTCCAAAGCAATAATCTCAGGCTTTCTGCCTGTGCCACGCGATAGTGAGAATAGGAATGGAGTGAGGTGGAGGATAAATACGTGGCTGAGGAACTGGTGCAGGGAGCAGGGTTTCAAGTTTCTGGATCATTGGGACCTCTTCTGGGGGAAGTATGACCTGTACAAAAAGGACGGGTTGCATCTGAACCTGAGGGGAACCAATATCCTGGCGGGGAGATTTGCTAAGGTAATTGCGGAGACTTTAAACTAGTACGGTTGGGGGGAGGGACTCAAACACAGATAGCTAATAGGCAGTGTGTGAGGCAGGAGGCAGAAAAGGGAAACACTCAGACCCAATATGTAGGAGAGAAAGAAGGGAAAAGAAATAAACTGAGAATAAGAAATGATGGGTCCCTTAAATGTGTATATTTTAATGCTAGGAGCATTGTAATAAAGGTGGATGAGCTTAGAGCCTGGATTGACATCTGGAAGTATGATGTTGTGGCGATCAGTGAAACATGGTTGCAAGAGGGTTGCGATTGGCAATTAAATATTCCAGGATTTCATTGTTTCAGATGTGATAGAATCGGAGGGGCAAGAGGTGGGGGTTTTGCATTGCTTGTCAGGGAGGATATCACAGCAGTGCTTTGGCAGGACAGACTAGAAGGCTCGATTAGGGAGGCTGTTTGGGTGGAACTCTGAAATGGGAAAGGTTTAGCAACACTTATAGGGGTGTATTATAGACCGCCAAATAGGGAACGAGAATTGGAAGAGCAAATATGTAAGGAGATAGCAGATATTAGTAGTAAGCACAGAGTAGTGATTGTGGGTGATTTCAATTTTCCGTATATAGACTGGGAATCACATTCTGTTAAAGGGCTGGATGGTTTGGAGTTTGTAAAATGTGTGCAGGATAGTTTTTTGCAGCAATACGTAGAGGTGCCTACCAGAGAAGGGGCAGTGTTGGACCTCCTGTTAGGAAATGAGATGGGTCAGGTGACGGAGGTATGTGTTGAGGAGCACTTTGGGTCTAGTGATCACAATGCAATTAGTTTCAATATCATTATGGAGAAGGTCAAATCTGGACCAAGGGTTGAGATTTTGGATTGGAGAAAGGCTAATTTTGAGGAGATGAGAAAGGATTTAAAAGGAGTGAAATGGAAATTTTTGTTTTATGAAAAGGATATAATAGAGAAATGGAGGATATTTAACGGTGAAATTTTGAGAGTACAGAGTCTTTATGTCCCTGTTCCGTGAAAAGGAAAGAATAATAATTTGAAAGAGCCGTGGTTTTCCAGGGAAATTGGACACTTGGTTCGGAAAAAGAGGGAGATATACAATAAATATAAGCGGCAGGGAGTAAAGGAGGTTCTTGAGGAATATAAAGAATGTAAAAGGAATCTTAAGAAGGAAATTAGAAAAGCGAAAAAAAGATATGAGGCTGCTTTGGCAAGTAATGTAAAAGTAAACCCCAAGGGGTTCTACAGATATGTCAATAGCAAAAGGATAGTGAGGGATAAAATTGGTCGATTGGAGAGTCAGAGTGGACAGCTATGTGCTGAGCCGGAAGAAATGGGGGAGATATTAAACAATTTATTTTCTTCGGTATTCACCGAGGAGAAGGATATTGAATTATGTGAGGTAAGCGAAACAAGTAGAGTAGTGATGGAAATTATGAGGATTAAAGAAGAGGAGGTACGGACACTTTTGAAAAATATAAAAGTGGATAAGTCTCCAGGTCCTGATAGGACATTGAGGGAAGTTAGTGCAGAAATAGCAGGGGCTATGACGGAAATATTTCAAACGTCATTAGAAACGGGGATGGTGCCGGAAGATTGGCGCATTGCGCATGTTGTGCCTTTGTTTAAAAAAGGTTCTAAAATTAA
Source organism: Rhinoraja longicauda (assembly GCF_053455715.1). Lineage (NCBI taxonomy): Eukaryota > Metazoa > Chordata > Chondrichthyes > Rajiformes > Arhynchobatidae > Rhinoraja > Rhinoraja longicauda. Next base: position 299,122 of record NW_027601273.1, on the reverse strand, counting down.
GCCTAGCAATTATAGACCTGTTAGTTTGACGCCTGTGGTGGGAAAATTAATGGAAAAGATACTTAGGGACAATATATATAATTATTTGGATAAACAAGGCCTGATTAGAAACAGTCAACATGGATTTGTGCCTGGAAGGTCATGTTTGACTAATCTTCTTGAATTTTTTGAAGAGGTTACCAGGGAAATTGGTAAGGGCAAGGCTGTGGATGTTGTCTATATGGACTTCAGTAAGGCATTTGACAAGGTTCCCCATGGAAGGTTGATTAAGAAGGTTAAATCGTTGGGTATTAATAGTGAGGTTGCAAGATGGATTCAACAATGGCTGAATGGGAGATACCAGAGGGTAATGGTTGACAATTGTATGTCAGGTTGGAGGCCAGTGTCTAGTGGAGTACCCCAAGGATCTGTGTTGGGTCCACTGTTGTTTGTCATTTTCATTAATGATCTGGATGATGGTGTGGCAAATTGGATTAGTAAATATGCAGATGATACTAAGATAGGTGGTGTAGTTAATAATGAAGTAGAGTTTCAAAGTCTACAGAGAGACTTGGGCCTTTTGGAAGGGTGGGCTGAAAGATGGCAGATGGAGTTTAATGCTGATAAGTGTGAGGTGCTGCATTTTGGTAGGACAAATCAAAATAGGACGTACAGGGTAAATGGTAGGGAATTGAGGAATGCAGTGGAACAGAGGGATCTGGGAATAACTGTGCATTGTCCCTGAAGGTGGAATCTCATGTGGATAGGGTGGTGAAGAAGGCGTTTGGTATGCTTGCCTTTATAAATCAGAGCATCGAGTCTAGAAGTTGGGATGTAATGTTAAAATTGTACAGGGCATTGGTGAGGCCGAATCTGGAGTGTGGTGTGCAGTTCTGGTCGCCAAATTATAGGAAGGATGTCGACAAAATGGAGAGGGTACAGAGGAGATTTACTAGAATGTTGCCTGGGTTTCAGCACTTAGGCTACAGAGAGAGGTTGAACAGGTTGGGTCTTTATTCTTTGGAGCGTAGAAGGTTGAGGGGGGACTTGATAGAGGTTTTTAAAATTTTGAGAGGGACGGACAGAGTTGACGTGGGTAGGCTTTTCCCTTTGAGAGTGGGGAAGATTCCAATAAGGGGACATAGCTTCAGAATTGAGGGACAAAAGTTTAGGGGTAACATGAGGGGTAACTTCTTTACTCAGAGGGTGGTGGCTGTATGGAATGGGCTTCCGGTAGAAGTGGTGGAGGCTGGCTCGATTTTATTATTTAAGAGTAAATTGGATAGGTATATGGATAAGAGGGGATTAGAGGGTTATGGTCTGAGTGCAGGTAGATGAGACTAGGTCAGGGAGAGTGGTCGGCGTGGACTGGTAGGGCCGGACAGGCCTGTTTCCATGCTGTAGTTGTTATATGGTTATATGGTTATATGGTTGTTGAACCTTCCACCAGTGGAAGAAGTTCCCCGCCATCTACCTTATCTATGCCCCTCATGACCTTGTACACCTCGATCATGTCCCCTCTCAGCCTTCTCTGCTCCACGGAAAACAACCCCAGTCTGCTCAGTCTCTCCCCATAGCCGAGGCCCTTCATCCCTGGAAGCATCCTGGTGAATCTCCTCTGCACCCTCTCCAAAGCTATCACATCCTTTCTATAATGTGGTGACCAGAACTGTACACAATACTCCAGCTGTGGCCTCACCAGTGTTCTGTACAATTCCATCATTACCCCCTACTTTTATATTCGATGCCCCGGCTAATGAAGGCCAGTAACCCATATGCCTTTTTGACCACCCTGTCCACCTGTCCTGCTGCCTTCAAGGACTTGTGTACCTGTACTCCAAGGTCCCGGTACTCAAGAAAAATGCAAAAAGCAGAAAAACCACAACCAAACAAGTTTATCTGGCCGAAGTAATAGAGGGAGAAGAGACTGCCGTTTCAGTATCCTACCAACAGGGGTATAAAGGAAGGAGCCGAGGCAGAACCAGGGGAAGGGGCCGAGGTGGCAGAGCTCCCAAGGGAAATGGCTGCTTCAACTGCAGAAAAATCGGCCATTGGGCCCGAGAATGTCCGTAGCCGAAGCGGGGGGCAGAAGACGAGGAAGAACCAGAGAAGCAGAGTAAATCCTGACTAGGGGAAGAAAAATGGATAAGGGATCCACAGCCGGCACCCTATAGAGAGAGCCAGGGAAACACTTTAAATATCTTGGATCTGGAATGTATCTTGCATGGTCTACAGGACTTTGTGAAACCAACCATTACCCTCTTCGCCAAGGGCAGGAAACTAATTTACCTGTGTGACAGTGGGGCTTGCAAGACTGTTATCACCAAAGACGAGGAACCTCCAGGAATCAAGTACTCCAAAGATTCCATCACCGTAAAATCGGCCACCGGCCACACCAATGTCGAGTTCTTAACTGAGCCCCTCACCTTTAAGGAACCATTATCCCAAGATCAGTGGCAGGAGCAAGTCCTCATATCAGCGACGTGCCCAGTCAACCTGCTGGGACGAGATGTAATGCAAGGACTAAAAATAGGCGTGATGCCGACCGGGTCCGGAATGAGGGCAGTCAGATGGGCACCCGGCAGTGCGGATATATTGGTCCAGGAAGGAGTAGGCGAACCTCATTACTACTACGCCATAGATCTGGCACAAAATGGACCAGGAGCAGTGGGCAAAGCATTGGTCAAAGAAGCCAATGCTAGGGTCCCGAGTGAGGCGATAATACATAGGGCGGAAGACCTACATTGTACAATATGGTTTAAACCTACTACAGGACCGGATAAAAAATACGAGACCAAAATTTATGAAGGACCCTAGTTCTGCCATGACACTGACCAACCTCTATTGGGACAATAAGGGAAACTGCGCTGTCGCAGTCAATTTGGATAAGAAGGATGACGAGCTCTTCAGGGAATACCGGTCCAGACCCCACGTCTCCTTGTCCAAGAAACAGGGGGGCAGGTGGCGACACTTATGGGAATTGGTGGCCAACGGAGAAGCGGAGCAAAAGTGGGAACGACTCGATGATAGAGGCCAGGTGTTCAAAGGAAGGGATACCGGTATTTATACTAGAACCCTGAACTGGAGGACAGGGGGATTGAAGGAGGTCCATGTGGCCGTGGGGAAAGAAAGATTGATCCTTAATCTCACTGAGGATGAGAAGGAGATTTTAAAAGACCTGCCAGCCGGATTGTGGTCGGCAGGACCGTCGGATGTGGGACTAATCAGGGGAATTGAACCAGTAAAGGTCACCCCCCGATCATCCTACCGCCCCTACCAGAGACAATACCCCCTCCGAAAGGAGGCTATCGAGGGGATTAGACCCATATTCAAAGCCTTGAAAGAGAAAGGCGTCCTGATTCCCTGCAAGGAATCCCCTTGTAATACTCCCATGTTCCCAGTACGAAAGGCCGCCCCCTTCAATACATGGAGGATGGTGCAGGACTTGCAAGCAGTCAACAAGGCAGTAATACCGAGAGCTCCATGCGTCCCAGATCCTAGCACCCTGCTAAACGACATACATCCCAATCACCAGTTCTTCACCGTCATCGACCTGGTAAACGACTTTTCTCCATTCCGGTGCACCCAGAATTCCAGTACTGGTTCGCATTTACATTTGACAGAAAAAGATGGACATACACCAGACTGCCACAAGGGTACACCGAAAGTCCCACCATATTCTCCATGGCCATGAGCTCTAACCTTGAGAGGTTCGACCCCCCTCACAATAGCACAATCCTGCTTTATGTGGACGACATCTTGGTCTGTTCCCCCACTGGTGACGAATGTATAGAAGACACTCTAATTCTTCTACAATTCCTGTCGGAAAATGGACACAAAGTGAGCAAAAGGAAACTGCAAATTTGCAAGGAAAAGGTCAAGTACCTGGGCCGTAACATATCCCAGGAAGGACGGTAACTGGATGGACAACGTAAGTCAGGGATCTTGGCCGCCCCAAGGCCAAATACAAAAAAAGAAATTATGCAGTTCTTGGGTATGGCCAACTATTGCCGCCAGTGGATCGCAAGTTATGCTGAAATGACAGCTCCACTGCTGCAACTGATATATGACCAACCTATGGCTGCAAGGGAAAGAATTCAGTGGACCGAAGAGGGAGAACAGGCATTTAAAAGGGTCAAGCACGCGCTAGTCTCCTCAACCGTTTTGGCACTGCCAAATTCAGAGAAACCATTCGGCCAGACGGTGGACTGTAAGAACGGATATATGACATCGGTCTTGCTACAAGAACACGGGGGAAAGATGAGGCCAGTGGCATACTATTCTACGAAACTGGACCAGGTGGCGCAAGCACTGCCAACTTGCCTGCAAGCAGTTATTGCGGCGTCCTTCGCGGTGCAATCCTCCGCCACCATAGTATTGTACAGGACCTTAACACTGCGGGTCCCACACGCGGTCGCAGTACTGTTGTTACAACAAAAAATCTCATATCTTTCACCGGCAAGACACCTTTCTTGCATGGCAGTACTGCTATCACAACCTAACCTGACAATCGTGCGATGTACTATGCTGAATCCGGCCACCCTGCTGCCAACCGAAGCGGACGGAGAACCACACAGCTGTTTGGAAGAAACGGACAAACTGGTCATGCCACGTCCTGACCTGAAAGACGTGGCGCTGAAGGATCCGGACCTAACTCTGTATATTGACGCGTCATGCAAAAAGAATGATATTGGAGAAAATATGACGGGATAACATATAACATATAACATATAACAACTACAGCATGGAAACAGGCCTGTCCGGCCCTACCAGTCCACGCCGACCATTCTCCCTGACCTAGTCTCATCTACCTGCACTCAGACCATAACCCTCTAATCCCCTCTTATCCATATACCTATCCAATTTACTCTTAAATAATAAAATCGAGCCAGCCTCCATCACTTCCGCCGGAAGCCCATTCCATACAGCCACAACCCTCTGAGTAAAGAAGTTCCCCCTCATGTTATCCCTAAACCTTTGTCCCTCAATTCTGAAGCTATGTCCCCTTGTTGGAATCTTCCCCACTCTCAAAGGGAAAAGCGTACCCACGTCAACTCTGTCCGTCCCTCTCAAAATTTTAAAAACCTCTATCAAGTCCCCCCTCAACCTTCAACGCTCCAAAGAATAAAGACCCAACCTGTTCAACCTCTCTCTGTAGCCTAAATGCTGAAACCAAGGCAACATTCTAGTAAATCTCCTCTGTACCCTTTCCATTTTGTCGACATCCTTCCTATAATTTGGCGACCAGAACTGCACACCATACTCCAGATTCGGCCTCACCAATGCCCTGTACAATTTTAACATTACATCCCAACTTCTATACTCGATGCTCTGATTTATAAAGGCAAGCATACCAAACGCCTTCTTCACCACTCTATCCACATGAGATTCCACCTTCAGGGAACAATGCACAGTTATTCCCAGATCCCTCTGTTCCACTGCATTCATCAATTCCCTACCATTTACCCTATACGTCCTATTTTGATTTGTCCTACCAAAATGCAGCACCTCACACTTATCAGCATTAAACTCCATCTGCCATCTTTCAGCCCACCCTTCCAAAAGGCCCAAGTCTCTCTGTAGACTTTGAAAATCTACCTCACTATCAACTACTCCACCTATCTTAGTATCATCTGCATATTTACTAATCCAATTTGCCACACCATCATCCAGATCATTAATGTAAATGACAAACAACAGTGGACCCAACACAGATCCTTGGGGCACTCCACTAGACACTGGCCTCCAACCTGACATACAATTGTCAACCGTTACCCTCTGGTACCTCCCATTCAGCCATTGTTGAATCCATCTTGCAACCTCACTATTAATACCCAACGATTTAACCTTCTTAATCAACCTTCCATGTGGAACCTTGTCAAATGCCTTACTGAAGTCCATATAGACAACATCTACAGCCTTGCCCTTATCGGATATGCGGTCGTTGATGACACAAGGATCATCAGGGCCGAAGCACTACCTAAGCACTTCTCAGCGCAAGCCGCTGAGCTAGTAGCCCTCATTGGCGAAGGGGAGGGGAGTAAACATTTACACCGATAGTGCATATGCCTTCTCCACTGTCCACGTTTTCGCAGCACAATGGCGTAACCGTGGCATGGTCACCTCTGCAGGCAAACCCATTTTACATAAAGACTTGATCCTGGACCTGTTGGAGGCAGTGTCGCTACCCGCAGCTGTTGCAATCTGCAAATGCGCCGCCCATACTAAAGGGACCGACCAAGTAACCAAGGGAAACCACCGGGCGGACCAGGCAGCGAAAGAAACAGGAGGGCGAGAACTGGAGGCAAAGGAGGCTTTTGGGCTAGAATTACAAGAAGTAGATCATGAAGTGCTACGATGTATGCAAAAAGTCGCTCCTCCTACCGAAAAAAGCAAATGGGCAAAAGAAGGACAAAGAGGGGAGGACGAACTATGGAGGAATGATGAGGGAAAACTAATCTTACCAAAATCACTATTTAAATATGCATGTTTAATGAGCCATGGGGTAACCCATGTCTCAACAGGAGGAATAATACAAATCGTGGACAAAATATTCCAAACCTACGGCTTCACAAATTTTGCAAAGAAATACTGTGAGACATGCGAGATATGTGCCAGATACAATCCACAAGGGGGGTTGAAGCAAGCACCAGGCAAAGCACCACAACCAAATTGTCCTTTTCAAAATTTAAACATGGCCTATATAAAATTGAGTCCTGCACAAGGGAAAAAGTACTGCCCGGTGATAATTGACGTTTTCTCTAGGTGGGTAGAGGTCTTCCCCACGGCCAACGCAGATGCGTTGACAGTGGCGAAGGCCCTTCTAAGGGATATCATCCCCCGATTTGGAATCCCAGAAAAGTTATATAATGATAATGGTAGTCACTTCGTCAATGAGATAATAGCAAAACTAAGTAGTGCCCTAAAGATACAGGTAAAACACCATTGTTCGTGCCATCCCCAATCGGCAGGATTGGTGGAAAGAACAAACGGGACTATCAAAAGCAAATTGCGAAAGGCCATGGCAGAAACAGGGTTCTCCTGGATGGACTGCCTACCCCTCGTATTATTAAATATAAGAATGATACCGAGCGTAAGGGGAATCTCCCCATATGAAATATTATATGGGAAACCCTTCCAATATCCCATCTTCCAGAAACTAACCGAAACAGTACAGGAAGAGGAGACATCTGCGGACTATATGCGAAAGTTATTAATAACCAAATCTCATGTGTTAAGGAACCTGACCAGCCTGGAACAGGAAAACCAAGGGTTCGAGAAGGTTGTGAAACCAGGCGACTGGGTGTTTATCAAGGTCATCAAAAGAAAAAGGAGGTCAAGCCCTCGGAGGGACGGACCTTACCAAGTTCTGCTCACCACACCAACGGCCGTAAGGATTGCGGAGAGACCAACGTGGGTACACATAACACATTGTAAACGAATGAAGGTAAACTCTGAGAACGAAAGGGAACAAGAGAATTAGTGACGGCTGACGGCCTACCAGGGCCCAGTAACGACTAAAACCCGAGTAACTTGTCGTAACCAGAAAAAGAAAATGAAAAAATCAATCATAAAATGGATTTGGACGACTAGTCTTTGTATGGTTGTAAATGGATGGGATTACGTTATAAAACTTAAGGAAGATGAAACAGGCACCTTCCATATTGACCCATGTAAAGAGTACCCCGGAATGTGGTGTGCCGAAAGAGCCTATGGCACCGATGGAACATACGTGTGCAGAGTCCCGTGACGCACCTGGGATCAGGTTTTCCAACACTCTCTCAATGGGGGCTACCAAGGGTGGGGAATGTCTGACGGAACAGACTTACACAGCAGATGGTCCCTGGTGGTAGCCTCCACACACCTCCATCGAAAGAATTGGAAAACCATCGTGACAATAAAGAAGCCCAAACAACAGGACATAGGCAACTACTTCCTTTGTGTAGATGCAAGGATGCAGGATCCATGTTGCAAATTCAGAATAGAAGTCGGGAAAGGGAGTAAGACAGGGGACACGCCCACCCCGAAACCAATAGGACCTGAAGAGAGGATTATAAAAATAATTCCAATAAAAGACCTAAAAAAAATCCTTGGAGGTAGAAATGGGATACGCAGACGAAAATGCCTGGCTGGAATGGATGAGGTACACGGCAAAAACATTGGGACAAAGTGATTGCTATGCCTGTGCGTCGGCCAAACCACAACTCATCCCCACCCCATTCCCCCTGAATTTTAGCAACTCGCCAGGAGGGGTCACATGCATGCTGTCCCTGTTCACGGGGAAGGAAGCACCAACAAATAAAAACTGCTCAGACCTACATTACCTGTTCCCGGCAGTACTGAAAGACATGGTCCCACCACCATTCACCATCCCGATAGGGGGAGGATTTAATTGCTTCTCTAGGTGGAGTAAAGAAGGAAAGGAATTGGGAAACGTGGGGAACTGTGTAGCTACGGTAGAGGTTTCCGGAGTCGGAACAACTACGGGCCCAAGTCCTCTGCTGGGATTAGACGTCACACTTCTGACCCGACAAGAAGTTGGGAGAGCAGATGCATGGTGGTACTGTGGAGGTAGAGTATTGAGCAAATTTACCCAAGGACTGGAAGGGAACGTGCACAATGACCCAGCTGATAATGCCCTTCACCGTAGTAACCCTAAGGAGGGGCAAGGGGAGAGAGGACCCGGGAAGGATGGAATCAGGAAAAAGAATAAAGCGGGAATTAATTAAGGGATCATTCGACGCACACATCTACATTGATGAAATCGGGATCCCTAGGGGGTCCCAGATGAGTTCAAGGCCCGAAATCAGAGAGCCGCTGGGTTTGAGTCAGTCTTTTTCAGGTGGTCAACCACTAATAAGAATATAGACTGGATTAACTATCTGTATCACAATCAACAGCGGTTTATTAACGAAACAAGAGACGCCATAAAAGGCATAGCCGAACAATTGGACCAAACTAGCCTAATGGCCTGGCAAAATCGGATGGCCTTAGACATGTTATTAGCAGATAGAGGATGCGTGTACGCCATGTTTGGCTCATCATGCTGCACCTTCATTCCAAATAATACTGCCCCGGACGGCTCCGTCTCCAGGGCCTTGGCTGGGTTAACATCGCTGGCGGAGGAGCTAGGCGAGAACTCCGGGGTAGACACTTCATGGACAAGGTTCCTTGAGAACTGGTTCGGGAAATGGAAAAATATTGTCATTTCTGCACTAACATCCTTCATAGTGATTACAGGAATGTTAGCCGGATTAGGATGCTGTATAATTCCCCGTGTTCGAGGGTTGTCTCAAAGACTAATAGAAACAGCCCTTACCAAGAAAATGCAGATGATGTACGAGTTGGTTCCTCAGAAAGGGATTGAGGAAGAAGAAGTGGACATTGACAAAAGGGATTCCTTCATGGCCTGAACGGACCCCCGCGGATGAACAGATTGAATAAAGTCAAAAGAAAGTGCAATGTTGTGATGGAACCGGGGAGGCGTTCGGGACGGGGGAATTTTTAGAAATTGTTAATAAATTGTTGGATAATTGTATAAACAGCAGGAAAATGATATATATATTTAAAAATTCATTCCTATAGTTATCGGGGACTGTACCTTTAAGAATAATGTATGGACAAGCAGATGCTTGTTCGTAGACTTTGCTCACTTCTATTAGGTGCTAACTGTAGTTTTGTACTTTGCATACATGCATGAGCAGATTGATTAAGTTGTACTTTGCATACCTGCATGATGATTAAGTTGTGTTGCATACCTGCATGATGATTAAGTTGTGTTACATACTTGCATGATGGGATTAAGTTGTGTTCAATACATCTTTGTTTATTCCATGGTATAAAGAAATGAGGGGGGCAATGCTGAGTTAGGTAGACTTGTTCAGACTCCTGTACTCTGTGCAATCCTCTCTCATATATTAAACATTCAGTTGGATCTAAATTGCTGTGACTGTCGTTTGTTGGGAAAATATTTCTAACAATTTACTAGGTTAATTCCCGGAATGGCGGGACTGTCATATGTTGAACAATTGGAGCGACACAGGAATTTAGAAGGATGAGAGGGGATCTTATCGAAACATACAAGATTATTAAGGGGTTGGACACGTTAGAGGCAAGAAGCATGTTCCCAATGTTGGGGGAGTCCAAAACCAGGAGCCATAGTTTAAGAATAAGGGGTAGGCGTTTAGAACGGAGATGAGGAAAAACCTTTTCAGAGAGTTGTAAATCTGTGGAATTCTCTGCCTCAGATGGCAGTGGAGGTCAATTCTCTGAATGCATTCAAGAGAGAGCTAGACAGAGCTCTTAAGGATAGCAGAGTCAGTGGGTATGAGGAGAAGGCAGGAACGGGGTACTGATTGAGAATGATCAGCCATGATCATATTGAATGGTGGTACTGGCTAGAAGGGCCGAATGGCCTCCTCCTGCACCTATTGTCTATTGTCTATTGTTAACTCGTTCAGTATCCATAATGAATCTAAACTTTAATGAGCACTAACTCCATCTTGCTGCTCTATCCACGCTGGTAAACACGGCAGCTGAAGATGCGTTAACTTGTTATTTTCTTCTTAATTAACACAGGTTAGAAATACTAATTAACTCTCTCCGGCATACATTTGAAAGAATAAAACATAATGCTGAAAATTAAAATGCAGCTTCAGATCTGAGAAAGGGGGAGATGGTTAAATGTGCTGTGTACTTCGCCCATTGGGGAATATTAGTTCCAGCCGGTGAACACTAGCTGTGGCTCTGTTCCATCTGCAGTTTATTTTGTGGTGAACTACTTCAGACCTGGTGACAGGTAGATGTGAATTCAAACACACAGACCAGACAGTAAGGTCGGTCTGAGAGTAAATGACCAACTCATCCGTCTGGGCTGTCCACACAGCGGCACAGAGAAAGCTGCCACACACGCAGACTTCATTTATGTGCTTATTTATCAAGTCATTCAAGAGAGCATATCTCCCATCATGCAGTGCAAACCTGGCACCCGTAGAAACTGAAATTAGCACTTCAATGATCAGGGACTGTTATTAAAAATCACCAATGTATATGACAGGCAATTAAATGTTTTCTGCTTAATCTGTATCTTTGAGAAATGTGGACATCTATCGATGTATAATTCCCTTGATTTCAAGGTTAGAGTTCAGTTGTAATATAATATCCAAGGGCCATTTAAAAGCAGTTTGTCTGTTAGTGCTGTGCCTGGCGCAAATTTTGAGACAAAGGTGCCGTGTTTCATGGGGAGGGATGGTGCATTTTAGTTCATCTGAATTATTCCCATTTGCCGGCATATGGATCATCTCCCTCTAAACCATTCCCCTCATGTACCTGTCCAAATGTCTTAGTGTTCCCATTATGACGCTACCTATGACACTATCCACCTCTATGAGGTCACTGCACTGCCTGCTGCGCTCCATGGAATAAAGTCCTGGCGAGCCCAACATTTCCCTGTAGCTCCGACCCTTGTTTTCTGGCAACGTGTTGAAATTATTTTCTGCACTCTTTACAAATTAGTGGCATATTTCCTAAACATGGTGACGTATCCAAGTGCGTCTTCAACAAAGTCTTGCCCAACTGAACATAACTTTCCAACTTTTAAATTTTATTCACTGGCAAATATTTGTTTAATTTATTGTTGAATTTATTATAAAATGGAATGCGAGAAAAAATATCAAATATTTGTTTAGTTTATTACTGTAAATTAATTTATTATTGTGAGGGCAGGGGGAGAGAAAGGGGAGAGATTATTTATAGTTTAGAAACATAGAAACGTAGAAAATAGGTGCAGGAGGAGGCCATTTGGCCCTTCGTGCCAACACCGCCATTCATTGTGATCATGGCAGATCATCCACAATCAGTAACCTGTGCCTGCTTCTCCCCATATTACTTGATTCCGCTCGCACCGAGAACTCTTTAATTTAGTTTAGTTTATTTAGTCAAAGGAGAGGAGCGAGAGAGATGGGGTGTGTGTGAGAGAGAGAAGCGGAGAGTGAAAGGGGAGAGAGTGTATCACATTAGTCCGCGCGGGAATAGGTGACGCTTCGGGTCGAGACCCTTCTACAGACTGATGTCAGGGGGGCGGGACAAAGAAAGGATATAGGTGGAGACAGAAAGACAGTGGGAGAACTGGGAAGTGGAGGGGGGAATAGGAGAGAGACAGAGGAACTGTCTAAAGTTGGAGATTTCAATGTTCATACCGCTGGGCTGCAAGCTGCCCAAGCGAAATATGAGGTTCTGTTTCTCCAATTTCCGGTGGGCCTCACTATGGCACTGGAGGAGGCCCATGGCAGAAAGGTCAGACCCGGTGGCTGAGCACTTCAACTCCCCCTCCCACTCACAGTCTGGCCTTTCTTAGAATTTCACTACTTCACAACTCTCTGGGTGAAAGAGTTTTTCCTCATCTCAGTACTAAATGGCCTACCCCAGATTCTTAAACTGTGGCACCTGGTTCTGGACTCCCCCAACATCGGAAACATGTTTCCTGCATCCCTTAATAATTGTATCTGTTTCTATAAGATCCCCTCTCATCCTTCTAAACTCCAGTGAATACAAGCCCAGTCGCTCCATTCTTTCATCATATGACAGTCCCGCCATCCTGAGAATTAACCTCGTGAACCTGCGCTGCATTCCATCAATAGCAAGAATGTCCTTCCACAAATTGGGAGACCAAATGTGCACACAATACCTCAGATGTGGTCTCACCAGGGCCCTGTACAACTGCAGAAGGATCTCTTTGCTCCTGTACTCAAATCCTCTCGTTGCGAAGGCTAACATGCCATTAGCTTTCTTCACTGCCTGCCATATCTGCATGCTTACTTTTAGTGACTGATCTACAAGGATTCCCAGGTCTTGTTGCACTTCCCCTTATCATAATCGGACACCATTCAGATAATAATTTGCCTTCTTGTTCTTGCCACCAAAGTGGATAACCTCCCATTTATCCACATTACACTGCATCTGCCCACTTACCCAACTTATACAAGTCACCCTGCATCCTCATAGCATCTTTTTCACAGTTCATCATGCCACCCAGCTTTGTGTTATCTGCAAATCTGCTTATGTTACTTTTTATTCCTTCATCAAAATCATCTATATATGGATTGTCAATGGCTGCGGTCCCAGAACCGAGCCTTGCGGTACCCCATTAGTCACTGCCTGCCATTGCGAAAGGGACCCATTAATTCCTACTCTTTGTTTCCTATCTGCCAACCAATTTTCTATCCATGTCAATACATTGCCCCCTATATTACGTGCTCTAATTTTGCCCACTCATCTCCTGATTGCCCACTAATTGGCCACTAACCAGTGTCCTCATGTACCTGTCCAAATGTCGTAGTGTTATTACTATGGCACTCCCTATGATACTGTGCACCTCCACGAGATCACTGCTCTCTCTACTGAGCTCCCTGGAATACAGTCCTGGCGTGTCCAGCCTTTCCCTCGAGCTCCGAACCTTGTCTCCGGGCAACTTGTTCGATAATATATTCAGCGCTCTTTACAAATTAGTGGCATATTGCCCAAACACGGTGGCTAAAAATATGCACATTACTCCAAGTGCGTCCTCACTAACGTCTTGTCCAACTGAACATAACTTTCCAACTTTTAAATTTTATTCACTGGCTGATGAAGACAGTGGGCCAAAAAAACCTTCTCCACCACCCTATCCCCCTGTTACGTCCCTTTTTTTGCAACTATGTACTTTTGTTCTGCGATCCCTCTGCTCTACAACACTCCCCAGCGAACTATCATTCACGGTGAAGATCATGCCCTGGTCTGACTTCCCAAAATTTAAACCTCACACTTACCTGCAACAAACACCATTTGCTATTTCTCAGCTCACTTTCCAATCTGAAAAAGTTCCTGCTTTAATTCTTGCTCACCATTTTCACTGACTGTGATATCACAGGGGGGGGGGAGATAAAAAGGCGAAAGAGAGAGGGGGTGAGAGAGAGAGGGTGAGAGAAAGATTGAGAGAGGGTGAGAGAGAGGGGAGAGAGAAAGAGAGAGAAAGGGTGGAGAGGGAGAGTGATAGGGTAGAAAGAGGGGGAGAGGGGGTATCAAATATTAGTTGTTTAATTTATTATTTTTAATGTTTTCTTATACAGTGGAGGGGGAGAGAAAGAGGAGAGAGAGAGAGAGGGAGAGGGAGAGATAGGGAGGGGGAGGGGGAGAGAGGGGATAACAAATATTAGCTTAATATATTGTAAATTTTATTATAAAGTGGAGGGGGGCAGGGTATCAAATATTAATATAGTTTAATTTAGTTTAGTATATTTAGTCAAAAGGGATGAGAGGGAGATGGGGTGAGTGTGTGAGAGAGAGAAGGGGAGAGAGAGAGTGTGTGGAATGTTTGGTATATTAGTTTAGTTTCTGCGCTATATCTCTAAATTAATAAATCTGTGAACGGGCGATCGCTGGTCGGAACGGACTCGGTGGGCTGAATGGCCTGTTTCCGTGCTGCATCTGAAATAAAAAGGGAAAAGGTGAAACAGGTAGAGGAGGGCGAGTTTTCGGCCTGTTTCAAGATGGCCGACTTTTGCCTCCTGTTCCCACCAGAGGACCACAGAAAGGTCGTTTACTCCCGTAACCACGAAATATCACCATCCCCACCCCACCCCTTATCCAGAGTCCAGTCCCCATGATGGTCAACATCTACACTGAATAGGTGGTGGTGTTTCAGGACAGGGGGAGGGGGAGAGTGAGAGAGGGGAATAAGAGGGGGAGAGAGTTGAGGGGAGAGGGGACGAGGAAGAGAGAGGTGTGAGAGCGAGAGGGGAGAGATGGGAGGGAGACAGGGCACGAACGAAAGAGAGGTGGAAGAGAGGAGGGCAGTAAGAGAGGGGGGAGAGAGAGTGGAGGCGGAGTGAGAGAGAGTGAGAGAGAAGGCAGAGAGAGAGGGCAGAGAGAGGGAGAAATGGGAGAGAGTAGGAGAGAGAGAGAGGGGGAGAGGGGGGATCAAATATTTGTTAGGTTTAATTTATTATTGTAAGTGTATTATAAAGTGCAGGGGGGAGAATGAGGGGGTAGAAACTGAAATAAACACTTCAATGATCAGGGACTGTCATTAAAAATGATCAATACATATGACAGGCAATGGTGTTATTTTTCTGCTTAATCTGCATCTTTGAGCAACGTGGCCACTTGTAGATGTTTAATTCCTCTGACTTCAAGGCTAGAGTTTAGTGGGAACTAAATATCCAAACAGAAGTCAGGCGGGTTTAAAAGCAGTTTATTTGTTAGTGCTGCACCTGCCACAAATGTCAGGCACATGTTGTGGTGTTTCATGGGGAGGGAGAGCGTATTTCACTTCATCAGACGGTTATCAAATGTCAGTCTAGTTTAATTGTTCATTGCAAATGTCATTTTATCAAGTGGAGAGTGGGGAGAAAGAAGAGAGAGAGAGAGAGAGAGAGAGAGAGAGAGAGAGAGAGAGAGAGAGAGAGAGAGAGAGAGAGAGAGAGAGAGAGAGAGAGAGAGAGAGAGAGAGAGAGAGAGAGAGAGAGAGAGAGAGAGGGAGAGAGGGACAGAGAGAGAAGTGTGTGTGTGTGTGATAGAGAGAGACAGTGTGTGTGTGTGTGTGTGTGTGTGAGAGAGAGAGAGAGAGGGAAAGAGAGAGAGAGTAACGCAGAGACAGGGCCAGTGTCAGCATCCATCCATCCATCGATCATGGAGCACAAAATATTTCTTTATGTAGGATTCTTAACTTAATCTAATACAATCTGCATTTTGGAATATGTAGCAACTTAAATAAATATAGGGAGTCAGAGAGACAGAGAGAGAGGGAGACAGTGTGTGTGTAAGTGTGTATGTGAGTGTGTGTGTGAGTGTGTGTGAGTGTGTGTGGTGTGTGAGTGTGTGGTGTGAGTGTGTGTGTGAGTGTGTGTGAGTGTGTGTGTGAATGTGTGTGTGAGTGTGTGTGTGAGTGTGTGTGTGAGTGTGTGTGTGAGTGTGTGTGTGAGTGTGTGTGTGAGTGTGTGTGTGTGTGAGTGTGTGTGTGAGTGTGTGTGTGAGTGTGTGTGTGAGTGTGTGTGTGAGTGTGTGTGTGAGTGTGTGTGAGTGTGTGTGTGTGTGAGAGAGAGAGAGAGAGAGAGAGAGAGAGAGAGAGAGCGAGAGAGAGGAGAGAGAGAGAGAGAGAGAGAGAGAGAGAGAGAGAGAGAGAGAGAGAGAGAGAGAGAGAGAGAGAGAGAGAGAGAGAGAGAGAGAGAGTGAGAGAGAGAGGGGGGGAGAGAGAGGGGGGAGAGAGAGGGGGGAGAGAGAGGGGGGAGAGAGCGGGGGGGAAGAGAGAGGGGTGAGGGAGAGAGAGGGAGGGGAGAGCGGGGAGAGAGAGAGAGAGAGGGGGGAGAGAGAGAGAGACGGAAGAGAGAGGGGGGAGAGTGAGAGGGGGAGAGAGAGGGAGAGAGAGGGGGAGAGAGAGTGAGACAGTGATGGAGGGAGGGGGGAGAGACGGGGAGAAAGGGGGAGGGAGAGAAAGAGAGAGAGAGAGGGAAAGAGGGAGGGGGAGAGAACGAGAGAGAGGGAGAGAGATAAGAAAGAGAGGGAGAGAGGGAGAGGTGGGTGAGAGAGAGAGAGGGAGAGAGAGAGAGAGAGGGAGGGAGAGAGAGGGAGGGAGGGATAGAGGGAGAGAGAGCGGGGTAGAGAGCGAGAGAGGGGGAGAGGGGAAAGGGAGAGGGAGAGGGGGAAGAGAGAGAGAGAGAGGAGAGAGAGAGAGAGAGAGAGAGAGAGAGAGAGAGAGAGAGAGAGAGAGAGAGAGAGAGAGAGAGAGAGAGAGAGAGAGAGAGAGGGGGGGGGGGGGGGAGAGGGAGAGAGAGAGATGGAAGAGAGAGGGAGAGGGGGAGAGAGGGGGGCGGAGGCCCACCCACCCTACCCCTGACCGGTCCCCAGTGCGGAGGGCGGGAGGGTGAGAATGAGAGATAGAAACTGAAATAAAACACTTCAATGATCAGGGACTGTCATTAAAAATGATCAATATATATGACAGGCAATGGGTGTTATTTTTTCTGCTTAATCTGCGTCTTTGATTGGGTGGATGTGAGGGGCTGGGGGTCCTGGAGCGGGGCCGGCGATGGGATCATCCGCCCGGGACTGACAGCTGGAAGATGCGGCGGTGAATGTGAGGAGCCGGAGCCGGAGGCGGAGAGACTGCGGCCGCCCTCTGGGATGCGCTCAGGGCGCGGGTTTATTAATGAGCCGCAGCGCTGAGGTGAGCGGATATTTCACCCGCGCTCTTCACCTGCTCCCTGAACTTGGACTGGGTCGCCGCGTAAATAAATGTGTTGGTGCAGCAGCTGAGATTCCTCAGCAAATACCCGACGTTGCTAAAGATCCGTTGGGAATCATTCCGATTATTCCCAATCCCTGTGATCTGATAATAAACGAAGTATACAACCACGGTCAGCCACAGGAGGATGAAGCTGCCGGAGATGGTGAAGAGTAAAACCACAGACCTCCTCCTGCTCTCCATCTCCGGGTCACTGCGCTTCTCCCCTTGCTCTCACCCTCAGCCCCTGACGGACCCGACTGGCCACTAAAATGTGCCGGACTGTCAGAGCGTTGAGCAGCAGGATCACAGCGAAAGGGAGGAACGGAGTTAAAACCGTGTCGAACCAGTCAAATGCCACCCACCCGGGGTCAGTGTAATAACTGTCCACCACTTCATAGCCCCACGGGACATTGTCGATGATCATCCAGGGTTCCAGTGTGAAGTAGCGGGGAACGTTTTTCAGACACAGCAGAACGCCGGCTGTTGCGAGAACCGCAGCCGCAGTTTTCCCGGTGCAATATTTTGTTTTCAGCTTCTGGCACCGAATGGCGACAAAGCGATCAAAGGTGAAAGTGACGGTGAACCAGACAGAGCAGTCTGTAGCTGCAGACCTCAGTACAAGGTTAACACTGCACACAGGGGTGATGGACAGGAAACTCCAATAAAAATAATGATATTTGATCCAAGTCAAAATGACCTCGGTGATCAGGGTGAGTAGATCGGCCGCTGCCATGGCCACCAGGTAGCGAGTGGTGCAGGTGGAGAGGCCGCACTTTCCCCGGGACAGGATCACAATCGCCACTAAATTCACTGCGGAAAGAGAAGGGGACGGACACTGGGCACTACTGAACATGGTCTCAGGGGCTGAACACCGGCTCCACTTTCAGCTGAAGATCAGGAGTGTTGGAGTCGGTGCGCGGCTGCAGGTTTAACAATGTCAGACCCGGCTCCGACTGTGCCCGACCTGCCTGCTTCAGGGGAGAGGAGATAAAGCGACGGGCGGGGTAAAGGGCGGGGAGGGAACGAGCAGCCGCCCGCTACAATAGGCGGAATGGTCCTGTCTACAGTTAACCCTGCTCACAGTCTCTGATGGGGCCGGTTTGACAGACTTAACCGTGACCGGCCGCGTTGAACCAGGGCTCTGGGAACTCGGCATCTGATGGGGACGAGGAGGGTTCCAGAGGGAAGGCAGGGCAACTTAGGATCCGGCAGCAGTGTGGCTCCGTTAATGGATTCATTCCACATTGAGTTCAGTTCGGTAACAACACACACCGGTAGATCCGCGGCCACTGGTTCGGGAGGTCGATCCAATTATTGGCCAACAGGCGGTAGAATCCGACTGTGACAGACTCCACAGTGAGACGTGTCCACAGGAGCGGGTGTTCACTCTGATCAATAAATCAGACACAGTAAACTTCACAATATAAACCCCTCCCAGTCACACCGTCCCGGAGAGCTGCCTGTCCCGAGCACTGGGACAACTCTGGGCAAGGTCCCACTGAAGGGCAAGAACAACATTCTAGTGTATCCCGGCTGTGGGAGAAAAAGAGGGTTAGTTTCGGCTGTCTGAAAATGAGAAAAATCACAGCGTTAATTCTAAAATATTTAATTTTGAGGATAGATATACTCCACATATTCTTGCACAACGATCATCAGTCCGGAATCTTGTAACAGAATCAGAATCAGGTCAACATCTGTGAACACACGGAGTTATAAAACTTGAATTGTTCTGTTCACTTACCAGGGACTCCAACGGCAGCAATGATCACGTGCAAGATTTTCTCCGCGTTCATATATTCCCAATAATGGTGCCCCATTTTCTCTGCCCAGCCACGTGTCCCCGTGAGCTACCGGTAATCTCGTGGAATGAAATGCTGGGGCAGAACATTTCCGGAGATTTTATACCATTTTCCGTCTCTACCGGGACAGCGAAGTTTCAACATAGTTAAACAATAGAGAATTTGAAATGATTCGCAAACAGATGACATCAGCCAAGTGAAATCCCTACTGAGACACGTTGTGATTTATTCAGGGAATTGATTGAGAAACTCCAAAGACTGAGAATTGTGGCGAGACTGAGGGATGGATATTGGGAGCGGCATTGTTCCAGCAAATGGGATATTGTTGCAAAATCCATCAGGTCCAACTCTCCGCCTCATGTTGTTTATCTGATTTACTTCAACCCGCTTCACTCAGCAAAGTAATTCAAAATTCCAGGGACCCTCTCAGGGCTTCTGGTGCCCCGTTTGAAGGTGGACTGGACGACATTTGTCCACAGGTTGAGGAATTAGTTCAACAAATCACCTCGCTCTAAAATGCCTCTCCACTCTGCTTCACCACTAAATATATTTGCGGCTCATCTGACTGCAACCAGAACCCCACACATCCGGTAATGCCGGTAACCATTCACTCCTTGCTCGTCTGAAATATATCTGCCTTTTCCCTGGGACAATAACATTCTCTGCCTTCATCACCTCTGAGGAGGAACGACACAAAGACTCACGACACTCAGAGAACAGCAACAGCAACATTGCCGCCTCAGAATTGTCCTAAAGGCAGATAAAACTGCAAATGATGCAGCACACCTCCCTGCTCCCTTTCTCTCTCCCTCCATCCTTACTGCTGTCCTCTCTTTGAACTGATACACTCTCTCCTACCCTCTCTATTCTCCCTCTCTGCGCCGCCCTCGCTCGACCAACCTCTCTCCCTGTACCATCCCTCCCCTCTTACTCTCACTGAATTTCTCCCTCCGTTTCCCTGCACTTCTCTGAACATTCCCTCTCTCCATTTTGCCAACCCACTCGCTCTGAACTTCCCACTGTCCTCATCTTCCCACTCCCCGTTGATACTTCACTCTCGCTCCATCTCTTCCACTTTCGTCGTCTCCGCTATCTCTCCATTTCATCTTTGTACTCCCTATCTGTCTCTCCACGTCCCCCAACTCACCTCCTGCTCGCCCTCACTTCTCTATCCAACGCCTTTCTTAGGAAGTGCGGTTAAAACGGTTAGGCACCATGGGATGTAACAGCTGTCCCTATACCCCTTCCCTCACGCTCCAGAAACCCTTCCAGGTGAGACAGATGTTCACTTGCACCTCCTCTAATCTCATATACTTCATGCGGTGCTCCAGACATGGCCTTCTTAACATCGGCGTGGTCAAGTGGAAACTCGGCCACCGTTTCGCCGAACACTTACCCTCGTTCCGCTAACGTCTGCCGGATCTCCCTGTTACTAACCATTGTAACTCCCCTTCCCACACTGACCTTTCTGTCCTGGACGTCCTCCATTGACAGAGTGAGGCTACACGCAAACGTAAAGAACGCTACTTCATATCCCGCTTTGGTACTTTACAACCTAATGGTCTGGACATTGAATTATCCAATGTTAGGTAACTAGCGTCCTTATTCCCGCTTTCCCCTCGCACTTCCTCGTGCCTCAACCGGACTCGCACCTACCTATCTCCTCTACCTCCCCTTTACCGATATTCCTTCCACTCTCTTTATAATTCCATCCTCTGTAATCCTCATCTCACTCCTTTTATCCTTTACTCTCTGGTCTCAACCACCTGACTGTGAAAACACTATTCACCTGCATCCGCTCATCATTCAACCTGCTTTGTCCTGTCACCCTCTGTTCCAGCCTTCTCCCGCTGCCAACAACAATAAG
Organism: Rhinoraja longicauda; assembly: GCF_053455715.1. NCBI lineage: Eukaryota > Metazoa > Chordata > Chondrichthyes > Rajiformes > Arhynchobatidae > Rhinoraja > Rhinoraja longicauda. The sequence continues at coordinate 278,217 of NW_027601273.1, read as the reverse complement.
CCTGAAGAAGGGTCCTGAACGGGTACGTCAGCTATCCATGTCCTTGGAAGGTTCAGGACGTTCAGCATATCCCCAACAACTGTCACTAACCTCTACAGATGCACCATAGAAAGTATTTTATCAGGGTGCCTCACAGCTTGGTTCGGGAACAGTTTCACCCAAGACCGTAAGAATTCTAGCGAATTGCGGACGCAGCCCAGACCATCACACAAAGCAACCTCCCTTCTATTTACTCCATTTATGCCTCAAGCTGCCTGGGCAAGGCTGGGAGCAAAGTCAATGACTACTTGCACCCTGGCCACTCCCTCTTCTTCCCTTTCCCATTAGGCAAAATGTAGACAAGTGTGAAAATGCACACCTCCTGATTCAGGCACAGTTTCTGAACAGCTGTTATCGCGCAAATAAATCATCCTACCACAACCAGAGGGCAGTGTTGAACTGCTATCTACATCTTTGGTGACCCTCGGACAATCTTTGATCGGGACATGCTGGTTTACCATGAACTAAATGTTATCCCTTATCATATATCCGTACACCGTAAATGGCTCGATTATGATCATATATTGTCTCTCTGTTGATTGGATAACACTTAACAAAAGCTTTTCACGACACTTCAGAACCCGTGAAAATAAACTAAACTAAACTGATAAACTATACTTCTCCAGAGATGCATCCTGACTCGCATTGGTTATTGTTTGTGTGTGAAAGTGTGATTGTGTGAGTCCATGCATAAGTGTGTTAGCCCGTGTATGCAAGTGTGATTGTGTGAGATTGTGCAAAGTTGGAGTGTGTATGTATGCGTAAGTGTTTGCAACAATTTCAATGATTCAATGATACGTTATTGGCACATGTACCAGATACAGTGAAATGGTTTGTTTCGTAGACAACCCGGTAACATCATGTAGCATACGTCACCCAGGCAGTACACAGGTTTCACTACATTTTGACGCAGGCAAATTTACAGACGTTAGCCGGATAGTTCTATCTCCTGCCTGCCGCCGCACCGCGGGTCGCCCCTTCGTTCTCGGCGGCCTTCCTCGCTCTCCGACGGTCCACCTCTCTCTCTGCGGTTGCTCGCGGCTCCCACCTCGCTCCCGAGGCGCGGCTCCCATCGCCGTCCGCGGTGGGCGAGCCTGGTCTACCGGGCCGACTCAAGGGCTTGGCCCCGCTTACCGGGAACACTCCCGGCCGCGCTGCCTTGCTCGCTGCGAATACCCTGGGATCCTACTGAATCCCAAAATGTGGAAGTGTGCATGCGTGTGTGAGGGCGGCAGAGTTTATAAGAGTGCCTATATTTGTGTGTGTGTCTGTCTGTGCGTGTGCGTGAGTGTGCGTGTGAGTGCGTGAGCATTAGTAAGTGTGGGTGCTGGTGCGATTGAATGTATCTGAGTCTCTGAGTGGGACAGTGCATATGTGTTTGTGAGTGACAGTGTTTGCGTGTGTGAGTGTGTGTGGCTGTTTGTCTGTGAGACAATGTGAGAGATTATGTGGCAATGTGAGTTTGTGAGAATGTTTGAGTATGTAATTGTTTGATAGTGCGCGTGTGTGTGCGCGAGTATATGATGGTGTTGAGTCAGTGAGTGTGTTCGCTGGTCACTGTGTGCGAATGAGCGCGTGTTTCTTAGTGCTAGTACGTGTGTATGTGTCTGTTGGTGTGAGTGCATGTGTATGTGAGATTGTATGTGAGAATGTGTGAGAGTGTATTTGAGTGCTTGTGATTGTATGTAATAGATCGTGCGTGGCTACGTGCGCGGGTATGTGTGTGCGTGTTTGACTGTGTTTGTGTGTGAATATGTTTGTTTATGATTGTGTAACAGCTTGGGTGTAGATACGATAAGCGTGAGTGTGCAAGAATGCCAGCGTGTGAGGGTGCGCGAGTGTCTGGGATTGTCAGTGGTGTGTAAGTCTGAATTGGTATGAGTGAGCGTGCGAGAGTATTTGTGTGTGATCAGTGTGTTAGAGTGTGCAAACGTATATAAAGTATCTGTAGACCTGGAAGCCTGTGTGACTTTTCGTGACTTTACGGGAGTGTGTGAGCAAGTGTGAGTACGTGCGTCTCTGTTAGGTAGAAATGTGGAGTGACAGTACTCCTGTTTAAGTACTGTTGGGGGGAACAGGCTACCTGGGGCAGCGACGGTGCCCGGGCCTCTGGCAAGGAGTTCGGCCCTGTTGCTCAGAAGGGTGGGGAAAGGAAGAGGAGAGCGATAGTAATAGGGGACTCTATAGTGAGGGGGTCAGATAGGCGATTCTGTGGACGCAGTCGGGAGACCCGGATGGTGGTTTGCCTCCCTGGTGCCGGTGTCCGGGAAGTGTCTGAGCGTGTCCAGGATATCCTGAAAGGGGGGGAGAGGAGCCAGAGGTCGTGGTACATATAGGTACCAACAATATAGGTAGGATAAGGGAAGAGGTCCTGAAAGGTGAATTTAGGGGGCTTGGAAGAGAGTTAAAAAAAAGGACTTCCAAAGCAATAATCTCAGGCTTACTGCCTGTGCCACGCGATACTGAGAATAGGAATGGAGTGAGGTGGAGGATAAATACGTGGCTGAGGAACTGGTGCAGGGAGCAGGGATTCAAGTTTCTGGATCATTGGGACCTCTTCTGGGGGAAGTATGACCTGTACAAAAAGGACGGGTTGCATCTGAACCTGAGAGGAACCAATATCCTGACGGGGAGATTTGCTAAGGTAATTGCGGAGACTTTAAACTAGTACGGTTGGGGGGAGGGACTCAAACACAGATAGCTAATAGGCAGTGTGTGAGGCAGGAGGCAGAAAAGGGAAACACTCAGACCCAATATGTAAGAGAGAAAGAAGTGAAAAGAAATAAACTGAGAATAAGAAATGATGGGTCCCTTAAATGTGTATATTTTAATGCTAGGAGCATTGTAAGAAAGGTGGATGAGCTTAGAGCCTGGATTGACATCTGGAAGTATGATGTTGTGGCGATCAGTGAAACATGGTTGCAGGAGGGTTGCGATTGGCAATTAAATATTCCAGGATTTCATTGTTTCAGATGTGATAGAATCGGAGGGGCAAGAGGTGGGGGTGTTGCATTGCTTGTCAGGGAGGATATCACAGCAGTGCTTTGGCAGGACAGACTAGAAGGCTCGATTAGGGAGGCTGTTTGGGTGGAACTCAGAAATGAGAAAAGTTTAGCAACACATATAGGGGTGTATTATAGACCGCCAAATAGGGAACGAGAATTGGAAGAGCAAATATGTAAGGAGATAGCAGATATTAGTAGTAAGCGCAGAGTAGTGATTGTGGGTGATTTCAATTTTCCGTATATAGACTGTGAATCACATTCTGTTAAAGGGCTGGATGGGTTGGAGTTTGTAAAATGTGTGCAGGATAGTTTTTTGCAGCAATACGTAGAGGTACCTACCAGAGAAGGGGCAGTGTTGGACCTCCTGTTAGGAAATGAGACGGGTCAGGTGACGGAGGTATGTGTTGAGGAGCACTTTGGGTCTAGTGATCACAATGCCATTAGTTTCAATATAATTATGGAGAAGGTCAAATCTGGACCAAGGGTTGAGATTTTGGATTGGAGAAAGGCTAATTTTGAGGAGATGAGAAAGGATTTAAAAGGAGTGAAATGGAACTTTTTGTTCTATGAAAAGGATATAATAGAGAAATGGAGGATATTTAAAGGAGAAATTTTGAGAGTACAGAGTCTTTATGTCCCTGTTCGGTGGAAAGGAAAGAATAATAATTTGAAAGAGCCGTGGTTTTCCAGGGAAATTGGACACTTGGTTCGGAAAAAGAGGGAGATATACAATAAATATAAGCGGCAGGGAGTAAATGAGGTTCTTGAGGAATATAAAGAATGTAAAAGGAATCTTAAGAAGGAAATTAGAAAAGCGAAAAAAAGATATGAGGCTGCTTTGGCAAGTAATGTAAAAGTAAACCCCAAGGGGTTCTACAGATATGTCAATAGCAAAAGGATAGCGAGGGATAAAATTGGTCCATTAGAGAGTCAGAGTGGATAGCTATGTGCTGAGCCAGAAGAAATGGGGGAGATATTAAACAATTTCTTTTCTTCGGTATTCACTGAGGAGAAGGATATTGAATTATGTGAGGTAAGCGAAACAAGTAGAGTAGTGATGGAAATTATGAGGATGAAAGAAGAGGAGGTACGGACACTTTTGTGGATAAGTCTCCAGGTCCTGATAGGATATTCCCTAGGACATTGAGGGAAGTTAGTGCAGAAATAGCAGGGGCTATGACGGAAATATTTCAAACGTCATTAGAAACGGGGATGGTGCCGGAAGATTGGCGCATTGCGCACGTTGTGCCTTTGTTTAAAAAAGTAAACCTAGCAATTATAGACCTGTTAGTTTGACGTCTGTGATGGGAAAATTAATGGAAAAGATACTTAGGGACAATATATATAATTATTTGGATAAACAAGGCCTGATTTGAAACAGTCAACATGGATTTGTGCCTGGAAGGTCATGTTTGACTAATTTTCTTGAATTTTTTGAAGAGGTTGCCAGGAAAATTGATAAGGGCAAGGCTGTGGATGTTGTCTATATGGACTTCAGTAAGGCATTTGAAAAGGTTCCACGTGGAAGGTTGATTAAGAAGGTTAAATCGTTGGGTATTAATAGTGAGGTTGCAAGATGGATTCAACAATGGCTGAATGGGAGATACCAGAGGGTAATGGTTGACAATTGTATGTCAGGTTGGAGGCCAGTGTCTAGTGGAGTACCCCAAGGATCTGTGTTGGGTCCACTGTTGTTTGTCATTTACATTAATGATCTGGATGATGGTGTGGCAAATTGGATTAGTAAATATGCAGATGATACTAAGATAGGTGGTGTAGTTAATAATGAAGTAGAGTTTCAAAGTCTACAGAGAGACTTGGGCCTTTTGGAAGGATGGGCTGAAATATGGCAGATGGAGTTTAATGCTGATAAGTGTGAGGTGCTGCATTTCGGTAGGACAAATCAAAATAGGACGTACAGGGTAAATGGTAGGGAATTGAGGAATGCAGTGGAACAGAGGGATCTGGGAATAACTGTGCATTGTTCCCCGAAGGTGGAATCTCATGTGTATAGGGTGGTGAAGAAGGCATTTGGTATGCTTGCCTTTATAAATCAGAGCATCGAGTATAGAAGTTGGGATGTAATGTTAAAATTGTACAGGGCATTGGTGAGGCCGAATCTGGAGTATGGTGTGCAGTTCTGGTCGCCAAATTACAGGAAGGATGTCGACAAAATGGAGAGGGTACAGAGGAGATTTACTAGAATGTTGCCTGGGTTTCAGCACTTAAGCTACAGAGAGAGGTTGAGCAGGTTGGGTCTTTATTCTTTGGAGCGTATAGAGGGGGGACTTAATAGAGGTTTTTAAAAAATTGAGAGGGACGGACAGAGTTGACGTGGGTAGGCTTTTCCCTTTGAGAGTGGGGAAGATTCCAACAAGGGGACATAGCTTCAGAATTGAGGGACAAAAGTTTAGGGGTAACATGAGGGGTAACTTCTTTACTCAGTAGGTGGTGGCTGTATGGAATGGGCTTCCGGTGGAAGTGGTGGAGGCATGCTCGATTTTATTATTTAAGAGTAAATTGGATAGGTATATGGATAAGAGGGGATTAATAATAATAATAATAATAGTAATGTATTTTATTTATATAGCGCTTTTCATATACTCAAAGACGCTTTACAGAGATTTAAAGAACATAGGGAAATTAATAAATAGAGGGTTATGGTCTGAGTGCAGGTAGATGAGACTAGGTCTGTGAGAGTGGTCGGCGTGGACTGGTAGGGCCGAACGGGCCTGTTTCCGTGCTGTAGTTGTTATATGGTTATATGGTTATATGACACACAGTGGAGTTATCCTGATAGGATAACACGCTGTGGGGTAGTACTGATGGAGTGGCATACTGTGGGGCAGTAGTGATGCAGTGACAGACTGTGGGCTACTACTGATTCAGTGACAATCTGGGGTAGTGCTATTGGATGACGCAATGTGGTGTAGTACTGTTCTTATGACAAACTGTGTGGAGTACTGATGGAGTGCCACACGTACTGATGCAATGACGCACTGTGAGGTAGTACAGAGGAACGGACACAGTGTGGGGCAGTATTGATGAAGTGACATACTGCGAAGTACTGATAGAGTGACACGTTGTGGAGTCGTACTGATGGAGTGATATACTGTGGGATAGTATTGATGGAATGGCAATTTGTGGGGCAGTACTGATGGAATAACACAATGTGACCTTGTGCTGATGGAGTGACACACTATGGGTTAGGAATGATGTAATGGCATACATGGGTTTTAATGAAGACGTGACACGCTGTGGGGCAGTACTGATGGAGTGACACACTGCAGTGGTACTGATGGAGTGACACACTGTGGGTTGGTACAGATGGAGTGACACACGTTGCAGCAGTACTGATGGAGTGACACCAGTTGTGGTAGTGTTGGTGGACTAACACACTGTGGGTTAGTACAGCTGGAGTGACACACGTTGCAGTAGTTCTGATGGAGTGATACAACTTGAGGCTCTACTGTTGTAGTGACAGGCTGCGTCTAATACTGTTGGTGTGACAAAATCAGGAGTAGTACCGATGGATCGACACACAGTGGGATAGAACTGATCTGCTGACAAAGTGTGAGGTGGTTCTGTTGTAATGACATACTGTGGGATGAAACAGTGTGGTGTAGTACTAATGGAGTGATACATTGTGAGGTAGTACTGAGGAATTGGCACACTGTAGGCCAGTATAGATGGAGTGACACTCTGGGGTAGGACTGATGTAATCACACTCTGTGAGGTAGAACTGATGGAGTGACAAACTGTGTGGTGGTACTGATGCAATTACATACTGTGGGGTTGGACTGATGGAGTGACACGCTGTTGGGCAGTACTGATGGAATGACAAACGTTGAGTAGTATTGATGGACTGACAAACTGCAGGTTTGTACTGATGGATTGACACACATCTGTGTAGTGTTGATTGAATCACACACTGGGGGTAGTATGGATAGAATGGCGCACAGTGGGCTAGTACTGATGCAGTGACACACTGTGGGGTGGCACTGTCGGGATGCACATTGTGGATTAGTATGGACTGACGGTGGGGTAGTACTGACGGAGGGATACACTGTTGGGTAACACTAATTGAATGAGACTGTGGTTGTACTGATTGAGTGACACACGATGGAGTCCTACACCGTGGGGTACTACTGATGAAGTGACACACTGGGGGTTTGTAGAAATGGAGTGACTAACAGTGGGTAGTACTGATTGTGTCACAGTCTGTGGGGATGTACCGATGGAGAGAGACACTGTGGGGTAGTACTGATGGGTTTGGTGATTGTATGGGGTACTGATGGAGAGACACATTATGGGGTTGTATTGATTGAGTTACAGACTGTGGGGTAGTACTGATGGAGTGACACAATGTGCTCCCAATCGCTTTAATCCCCCAAGCTGGCTACCTCCCATTCCACTTACTGCCCCAAACTGGCTACCTCCCATCCCTTACTCACACAAGCTGGCTACATCCCATCCCTTACTCCCGCAAGACGCCTACTTGCCTTCCCTTACTCCCCAAGCTCTCTTCCACCCATTCCCATTACTCCCACAAGTTGTCTAAAACCCATTCTCCTTTGTCACCAAAGCTGGCCACGGCCCATCCGTTACTCCCCCAAACTGCCTACCACCTACCCCTCAATCGCCCCGTCTGGCTACATCCCATCCCTTACTACCGAAAGCTGGCTTTGTACCATTCCTTAGTCCCCTGCTGACTTATCCCATCCCTTACACCACCAAGATGGCTATCTCCCATCCCTTACTCCCTCAAGCTGGCTACCTCCCATTCCACGTACTCCCCCAAACTGGCTACCTCCCATCCCTTACTCCCCAATCTGGGTATCTCCCATTCCCCTCACTCCCCCAAGCTGGCAGCATCCCATCACGTACTCCCCCAAGGTGGCTACTTCGCATCTCTTACTCCGCCGTGCTGGATTCCCCCATTTTCCTTACTCCCTCAAGCTGGCTAACTCGCATCCCTTACCCCCCCCCCCCAAGTTGGCTTCCTCCCAATCTCCTACTCCCGCAAACTGGCAACCTCCCTTTCCCCTTATCCCCCGAGCTGTCTTCCTCCCATTCCTCTTACTCCCCCAAATCCGGCTAGCTCCCAATGCCTTTAATCCCCCAAGCTGGCTACCTCCTATCCCTTACTCCCACAAGCTGTCTTGCACCCATTCCCATTACTCTCCCAAGCTGCCCAACTCCCATTATACTTTCTCCCCGAAGCCGGCCACGTCCCATCCGTTACTTCCCCCAAGCTGCCTGCCACCCATACCTTACTCGGCCAATCTGGCTACCTCCCATCCCTTACTCCCGCAAGCTGGCTACCTCCCATTGCACTTAGTTCCCCAAGCTGGCTATCTATCATTCCCCTGACTTCCCCAATATATCGTCATCCCATCCCGCTTACTCTCCCAATCTTGCAATCACCCAGTCCCCTTACTCCCCCAAGCTGCCTACCTTCCATCCCTTACTCCCTCATGCTAGCTCCCTCCCATCCCTTCTTACCAGAAGCTGGCTTTCTCCCATCCCTTTGTCCCCAGCTGGCTTATCCCATCCTTGACACCCCCAAGCTGGCTAACCTGTACACTGTGCACTGCGGGCTTCAGGCACAGCTCTGGAAACTGCTATCTACAGAAGTTCTCTGACTACTCTGCCATCTCGGCCTCATCGCAGGCGACGATGACAGGGCGTGCAGAGAACTGATCAAGGAGTTTGTGGACTGGTGACAGCGGAACCGCCTCCGGATCACGGGGAATACCAGGGAGACGGTGGTGGATTTCGTCAGGTGCAGCCAAGTCCCCCCGACACCGGTGAACATCCAGGGAATGGAAATCGGGAGGGTGGACTGTCATAAGTACCTGGGTGTTTACCTCAACAATAAATTGGACTGGACAGAAAACACCAAAGCGCTATACAAAAAGGGCCATAGCAGACTTTATCTGCTGAGGAGACTCAGGTCTTTTAGAGTGCAGGGGGCACTCCCAAGGACCTTCTACAACACGGTGGTTACATCGGCCATTTTCTATGGAGTGGTCTGCTGCAGCAGCAGCATCTAAGCAGCGGAGGAGAAGAGACTTGACAAGCTGGTCAGGAAGGCCAGCTCCTCCTTCATGCCACTGTAGTCCCTTTTGCCCAGATGCATTGCCGACATATCCGATTTCACCTTCTCCCTCTCAAATTGCAAATTAAAACTTATCATGTTGTGGTCGTCACCTCCCAATTGTCCGTTTACCTTGAGTTTCCTCATCAAATCCGAACAAATCAAATTTCCTCTCGTACTCGGCGGGGGTTTTTTCACAGAGACCAACAGGAGCGCACATAGAGCTGGAAACACCTGCAGATATAGATATGAAAACACAGAGGTCGGAACATTCTCGAAAAGAGGCAGGACCGTCCACTACGTAGTTTTGCTCTCTCTTGATTTCCCATTTGCAGCCGAACTCCCCAATTTCCACATTTATTGTTTCTCTCCGCTAATTCCATGTTTGTTGAAGATCCACCCACTGTACTTCTTTACAATGCTCCCGCAAATCCCCATTTGTTGGGTTCTGCCCCCAATTGAACATTTACTGCTGCACTCCCATAATTACCAGACATAAGAACCTTCCCCTAAAGGAGTATTTAATGGAAGCCCCCAAATTGTCCAAGCCCTTAATTCTAGTACTTGAGTAGATAATCCCAGTACCGTTGGTTAAACGCTCAGAAAATTAAAAACAAAATAAGCGAGATGATATCGAAGGAAGACTCTGGAAGTATAATGCAATGAGATGGAACTGCCGCCCAGGTTAAGAAAACAAGCAAACCAAATAGAGGCACAACTGAGTGAAACTTGCCTCATTGTCCGGAGCAGGTTCCAAATCAGTAGATACTGGGATCCGAAGGCAGCGCCTTAGCCCGCTTGCCGTTCTGACCACACCCTACAATGATTGGGTTAGTTTCGCTCCAGAAACGAAAGAGAACGTGTAAAATGTGATCAAGTGTCCGTGGCTGAGGATGCAAGAAATAATATCGATCTCAAGTTCGTGTTACATGTTAAATCATACAAATACACAGCAGTGAATGGATCTTTAAAGGTCACAAGTTCATAAGGTCATGAGGAATAGGAGTAGATTTAGGCTATTCGGCCCATCAGGTCTAATCCGCCATTCAATCATGGCTGATCTATCTCTCCCTCCCAACCCAATTCGCCTGCCTTCTTCCCATAAACTCGGAAACCTGTACAAATCAATAATCTATCTGTCTCTGCCTTAACAATATCCGCTGACGTGGCAATTAATACCACAGATTAAACACCGTGTGACTACATAAATGTCTCCACAACTCGTTCCTAATAGAACGTCCTTTAATTCAGAGTCATTCACTAATGGAAACATCCTCTCCACATCCACTCAATCCAAGCCTTTCACAATTCTGTATGTTTCAATGAGGTTTCCCCAGCTCATTCGTCTTAACTCCAGGCCCAGAGCCGACCAACGCTCATCATTTTTAACCTACTCATTCTTGGGATATAACCTACTCATTCCTCAGATATAATGCCCACAACTCCTCACGATATTCCAAATGCGGCCTTAACAGTCCCTAATAGATCCTCAAAATTACATCCCTATTTTGTTATTCAAGCCCTCTTGAAATGAATGCTAGAATTGAGTCTGCTTTCTTTACTACCGATACAATTTGCAGTTTAACTTTTTGGGAATCCTGCACCAGCACTCCCAAATACCTTTGCACCACTGATGTCTGTATTCACACCGCATTTACAAAAGAGTCTACGCTTTTATATCTACTACAAAAAATGCATGGCTCCACACTTTGCAACACTATATTGTATCTATCTGCCACTTCTCTGCCCACTCTCCCAACCTGTCTAAGCCCTTCCGAAAAATCCATGCATTCTCTACACTACCTGCCTCTCCACCTATTTTCTTATCATCCGCAAACTTTGTCACGAAGCCTTCAATACCCTCGTCCAAATAATACCTGGCCAACAGATCTGTGGATGACGCAGTCAACCTAGGCCTGCACTTCATCCTCCAGCACATAGACCACAAGGGAACCTATGCAAGGATTATGTTTGTGTAGTTTAGCTCTGCATTTAACTCCATTGTGCCAGAGCTACTACACTCCCAACTCTCCCATTTGACTGTGCCTGAACCCTTCTGTCAGTGGTTCATCAACTTCCTGACAGACAGGAAGTGAGGCGGGGAAAGCACTCCTCGGACCCTCAGCTTAGGAGCCCCGCAAGGCTGCGTACTCCCCCTTCTCCTTTACTCTCTCTACACCAACAGAGTATGTACCTCCCACGGTAGCTGAGGAGACGCAATTCGCCACAGACAATGATGCTCCAATTCTATATTGCCATCGTAGAGTCTGTCCTCACCTTCTCCATCATGGTCTGGTTTGGCTCAGCCACGAAGCACGACATACGACGGCTGCAAGGAAATTATTCGATCAGCTGAGAAGATTGATGGCTGCAACCTTTCCCCCCCTGAAATGACGAGCGATACACTGCAAGAGCCAGGAAGCGAGCGGGCAAGATCATCTCTGACCCCTATCACCCTGGCCACAAACCCTTTGAAGCAACTCCCTCTGGAAGGCGACTTCGGACTGTCAAAGCAGCCACAGCCAGACATAAAAATAGCTTTTTTTTCTCTAATCAATAACCAAAAGTCTTTGGTCTCTTTTTGCCTCTGGCTCATTTTACTCTCATGTTTAAACTGTTACGTTGTATTCTTGAGGTTTTAGTGTTTTATGCTTTATACGTAACTGTTTACTATATGTTCGTGTTGTCACTTGCGAGCGGAGTACGAAGGCACATTTCTTGTATGTGTACATACTTGACCAATACACTTATTCATTCATTCATTCATTCATTCATTCATTCATTCATTCATTCATTCATTCATTCATTCATTCATTCATTCATTCATTCATTCATTCATTCATTCATTCATTCATTCATTCATTCATTCATTCACAAACCAAGTAAACAACAACAGGGAGGGAGGGATGGAGTGAGGGTAGAACGAGGTGGTGAGGGAAAGGATTGGCGGGGAGGGCGTCCGGGCGACGGAGGGTGGGGCTAGGAGATAGGGGAGGGGAGTAAGGGGAGGGATTGAGGGAGGGAAGGAGGGAATGAGGTGGAAGGAGGAGCGGAGGGAGGGAAATATGGAGGGAGTGAGGCAGGGAGTGAGGAGGAAGGTAAAAGGTGAGGGAAGGGAGTGAGGGGAAGGAGTGTGTCAGGGGTGCCCCATGTCTGGGCAGTTGTACTCGGTCTGTGTGGAGTCATTCCTGTGTCTTCTTCGGAGGCGGTTGGCAGGCCTGGTTCTACCAGGACAGGGGGTGGAGGTGGTTCTCTCGGCCTATGCCGTTGACGTTCTTCTTACGTTTTCTGATCCTGTTGACCTGCGGAGGATGCGCGAATGCCAGTAGGTATTCTCAGCTGCTTCGTTCGCTAGGATCAACTGGAGTAAGAGCTCCGGACTTTTAGTGGGCCAGTGGCAGGTGGAATTCCTGCCAGAGGAGATGAAAGATTATGCGTGGAGCACCACGCACCTCCTCTACCTGGGGGTTTACCTGAGTCCCACTGAAGATGCTTGGCCGGCGAACTGGCTGGAGCTAGAGACGAAAGTCGTCGCCCGGCGGGGACGCTGGTCAGGGTTGCTTTGGGTTATTTCTTTCCAGGGTAGTGTGCTGGTCATAAACCAGCTGGTGGCCTCAATGTTATGGTACCGGCTGGCCACTCTTGTCCCGCCCTCTACCTATGTAACTGCTGTACAGGAGAGGTTAGTGGATTTCTTTTGGGGAGGGAGGAAACACTGGGTCTCTGCAGCAGTCCTGAGTCTCCCGTTGGAGGAGGGTGGCCAGTCCTTGGATGCGTGCGTACCCAGGTGGACGCTCTCCGTCTCAGGACTCTGCTGAGGTACGTGTACGCGGAGCACCCTCCCAGGTGGCACGATCTGGCCACGTACTTTTTCCGCCAGGGCCATTGCCGAAGGGGGGCTTTGCGGCTCCCGGTGGCGGGCATCAGACAACCCGCACACGGGACATGCCAAGTTTCTACTGCGATGTGTTAAGAGTGAGAAATTTGGTCTTCAGTCAGCGCGTTGCTCCTCAGGGGGAGGGGGGGTGTTGTGGCTGCGCGGGGGTGGAGGCGGTCCTCACCCTGTCGCGTGTCAGTGTGCTTGGAGTGATTCCGGCCGAGCTTATCCCCGCTCCGCCGGAACTGCTCATCGGGCCCAAGCTCCGGAATATTTCCCGGGAGCCGGCCCCACACAATTTGAGCCGCCTCTCCTAGATGCCCAGGCAGACGTTTACTGCATAAGATGCTCGTACACACTCTGAACCTCCTCGCCTTTCTCTTTGGGCCGGATATGCCTTGGCGGACTGTGTTGCCACCTGACGGCGGGGGTGGTCCCCAATGGAGATCTCTCTACAATGGAGTCCTCCATCTTTACATCGGGAACCTGGGGTGGAGAGTGTTGCACAGAGTCGTAGTTCGCAATAAATTTTTGAGCCGGTTCACGGACTGGCCGGCCGCTTGTATATTCTGCGGCGAGGAAGAGTCTGTGTTCCACATGTACATGGAGTGTGTGAGGTTGCTGCCCCTGTATGAGTATCTAAAGGGGTTGCTCATCAAGTTTTGGCTGCATTTCAGTACTACGAACCTGGTGTTTATGCTCAGGGCTGGGAGTGGGGAGGGCAGATCGGGAGGGGAGGATCTCCGTGTCGGTTTGCTCCTGGGCCTGCCCAAGATGGCCATTCGCAGGTCCAGGCAGCGGTCGGTCGATGGTCACACCAGAGTCGGCCGCATACCCTCTTCCGGGCCTACGTCCGTGCGCGCGTGACCGTGGAGAGGGACCACGCGGTGTCCACGGGGACTCTGGATGCCTTCCGTGAGCGCTGGTCACCGCGGAGGGTCCAGGCCATTGTAGATTAAAAAAATGGGAGAGGGATAGAGATAGAGAGAGAGAGAGATAGAGAAAGATAGAGAGAGATAGAGAGAGAGAGAGAGAGAGAGAGAGAGAGAGAGAGAGAGAGAGAGAGAGAGAGAGAGAGAGAGAGAGAGAGAGAGAGAGGGAGGGAGAGAGAGAGAGAGAGAGAGAGAGAGAGAGAGGAGAGAGAGGAGAGAGAGAGGAGAGAGAAGGGAGAGAGAGTCCTCAGAGCGTTTTCCGATGTTTGTCGATAAGGCAGAACATCGCCGGAGATTTTATACCATTTTCCGTCCCCACCAGGACTGTGAAGGTTCAACAGAAGTAAAAATAGAGATTTCGAAATTATTCGCAAACAGATGACATCAGCCAAATGAAATCTCCGCTGAGACAGGTCGTGATTTATCCAGGGGGTTGAACGAGACTGGGAATTATGGCGATACCGAGGGATATAAATTGGGAGCGTCATTTTTCCAGTAAAGGGGATATTGTTTTAAACTCCATCAGATCCCACTCTCCACCTCATGTTGTATATCTGATTTCCTTCAACCCGCTTCACTCAGCAAAGTAATTCAAAATTCCAGGGACCCTCTCAGGGCTTCTGGTGCCCAGTTTGAAGGTCGACTGGACGACCTTTGTCCACAGATTGAGGCATTAGTTCAACAGATCGCCTCAGACTAAAATGCCTCGCCACTCTGATTCACCACTAAATATGATTGTGGCTCATCTGACTGCAACCAGAACCCCACACATCCGGTGATGCCGGTAACCATTCACTCCTTGCTCGCCTGAAATATATCTGCCTTTTCGCTGGGACAATAAAATTATCTGCCTTCATCATCTATGATGAGGAACGACACAAAGACTCACGATACTCAGAGAACAGCAACATTGCCGCCTCAGAATTGTACTAATGGCAGATAAAACTGCAAATGATGCAGCAAATCTCCCTGCTCCCTTTCTCTCTCCCTCCATCCCTACTGCTGTCCTCTCTCCGAACTGTTACTCTCTTTCCTACCCTCCCTATTCTCCCTCTCTGCGCCGCCCTCGCTCTGTCAACCTCTCTCCCTTTACCATCCCTTCTCTCTTACTCTCACTGAATGTCTCCCCCCGTTTCCCTGCACTTCTCTGACCATTCCCTCTCTCCATTTTGCCAACCCACTCGCTCTGAACTGCCCACTCTCCTAATCTTCCCATTATCCATTTGATACTTCACTCTTCCTCCATGTCTTCCACTTTCGTAGTCTCCGCTATCTCACCCTTTCATCTTTGTACTCCCTATCTGTCTCTCCACTTCCCCAACTCACCTCGTGCTCGCCCTCACTTCTCTCTCCAACGCCTTTCTTGGGAAGTGCGGTTAAAACGGTTAGACACCATGGGATGTAACAGCTGTCTTTATACCCCTTCCCTCACACTCCAGCAGCCCTTCCAGATGTGACAGATGTTTACCTGCACCTCCTCTAATCTCATCTACTGCTTGCGATGTTCCAGATATGTGCTCATTGACATCGGTGTGGTCAAGTGGAGACTCGGCGACGGTTTCTCCGAACACTTACCCTCGTTCCGCCAAGGCCTCACGGATCTCCCAGTTGCTAACCATTGTAACTCGCCTTCCCACACTTACCTTTCTGCCCTGGGCCTCCCCCATTGCCAGAGTGAGGCTAGATGCAAACAGAAAGAACCGGAATCGCACCCGGAACCGCACCTATTCGTCACCTCTACCTCCACTTGTACCGATATCCCTTCCTTTCTCTTTTCATTCAAACCTCTTCAATCCTCATCTCACACCTTTTATCTTTTAATCTCTCGTCTCATCCACCTGAGTATGAAAACGCTCTTCACCTGCATCCGCTCATCATTCAACTCGCGTTGTACTGCCTCCCGCTGTTCCAGACTTCACCACCTTCCCACCACAATCAGTCTGAAGAAGGGTCCCGAACGGAAAAGTCACCTACCCATGTTCTTAGAAGGCCTCGGTAGTTCCGCATGTCCCCTACAACACTCACAAACTTCTAGATGCACCATAGAAAGTATTTTATCAGGATGCATCACATCTTGGTTTGGGAACAGCTCCATAGAAGAACGCCAGACCATCATACAAACCAACCTGCCTTCTATTGACTCAAGTTATAAATCACGCTACCTCGGCAATGCCAGCAGCATAATCAAGGATGAGTCGCACACTGGCCACTCCTGCTTCTCATCTTTCCGATCAGGCAAAAGGCACAGAAGTGTGTAAATGCACGCCTCCAGGTTCATGAACAGTTTCTTCCCAGCTGTTATCACGCAACGGAATCATACCAACACAACCAGAGAGCAGTGCTGAACTACTATATAGCTCTTGGATGACACTGGGACTATCCTTGATTGGACATTGCTGGCTTTACCTTGCAATAAACGTTATCCCATTATCATATATCATATCATAATCATATGTACCATTTACATACACTGTAAATGGCTCGATTGCTATCATGTATTGTCTTGCCTGTACCTCGGTACATGTGACAAAAATCTAAACCAGAATAATAAACTAAACTAAACTTCTCCAGAAATGCAGCATTGGTTATTGTTCGTGTGTGACAGTTTGAGTGTGCGAGTCCATGCATATGTGTGTTAGCACATGTATGCGATCGTGAATGTTAGGCAACGCACAAGAGTCGCCACATTTTGACGCCGACAAAGTTACAAGCGCTGGCCGAATAGTTCTATCTCCTGCCTGCCGCCGTACCGCGTCCTGCCTCGCTCTCTGCGGTTGCTCGCGGCTCCCACTTCGCTCCCGAGGCGCAGCTCCAATCGTCGTCCGCGGTGGGCGAGCCGGCCTACCGAAGGGCTTGGCCCCGCTCACCGGGATCACTGCGCTCCTCGCCACGAACACCCTGGGATTCTTCAGAATCCCAAAATGTGCAAGTATGCATGCGTGTCTGCGTGTCGGAGTGCGGCAGAGTTTGTAAGAGTGCCTGGATTTGTGTCTGCACGAGTACGTGCATGTGAAAGTGTGCGTGTGCATGTGAGTGTGTGCGCCTTAGTAAGTGTGGGTGCAAGTGCGATTGAATGCATCTTTGTCTTTGAGCGGGAGCGTGCACGTGGGTTTGTGAGTAACGACTCTTTCTGTGTGTGAGTGAGTGTGTGGCTGTTTGACTGTGATACAATGTGAGAGAATATGTGGGAATGTGAGCTTATGTCAATGTTTGCCTATGCAATTGTTTGATAATGAGAAAGCATGTGAGTGTGTGAGCGGTGCTGACTCAAAGGGCCAAATGGCCTCCTCCTTCACTTATTTTCTGTTATATGATGATGTTGAATAAGTGTGTGCCCGTGAGTGTGTTTGTGCGTGTGTTCGAATGCGTGCGTGTCTGTTTGTGCTAGTATGTATATAGGTCTGTCAGTGTGAGTACATGTGTGTGTGTGATTGTATGTCGGAATATATGAGAGATTATTTGAGTGCATGCGATTGTGTGTATGATGTGTGTTCGGGTGTGGGTAGGTGTGTGCGCGTGTGTGACAGGGTTTGCGTGTATGAATGTGTGTACTCACACTTGTGTGATAGCATTTGTGTAGAGACGATGATTGTGAGTGTGCAAGAATATCAGTGTGAGAGTGTGCGAGTGTGTCTGTCAGTGTCGTTATTGTGTAAATTTGCATTGCTATGAGTGAGCGTGTAAGTATTTGTGTGTGTGGTGAGTTTGTTGGTGTGTGCAATCGAATGTAAATGTGTCAGAATGTGTGAGTTTTCGTGAGTATATGGGAGCGTGTGAGCGCCTGT
The DNA here is from genome assembly GCF_053455715.1 of Rhinoraja longicauda. Lineage (NCBI taxonomy): Eukaryota > Metazoa > Chordata > Chondrichthyes > Rajiformes > Arhynchobatidae > Rhinoraja > Rhinoraja longicauda. Next base: position 260,479 of record NW_027601273.1, on the reverse strand, counting down.
GAGTACGTCAATGTGTAAGTGTCTACGTGAGTGAATATGTCCAATGGTCTCTGTGTGGATACATAGATACATACACATAGACAATAGGTGCAGGTGTAGGCCATTCGGCCATTCAAGCCAGCACCGCCATTCATTGTGATCATGGCTGACAACCCACAATCAGTACCGCGTTCCCTCCTTCTCCCCATACCTCTTTATTCCGCTAGCCCTAAGAGTTTTATCGAACTCTCTTTTAAATGCATCCATTGAATCGGCCTCCACTCCCTTCTGAGGCAGAAATTCCATAAATTCACAACTGTCTGTGAAAAAAAAATCCTCATCTCAGTTTTAAATGGCCTATTCTTAAACTGTGGACCCTGATTCTGGACTCCCCCAAAATCGGGAGCATTTTACCTGTATCTATCGTGTCCAATCCCTCAATACTTTTTTTGCTTCCATGAGATCGCCGGTCATCCTTCTAAATTCCAGTGAATGCAAGCCCAGTCTCTCCATTTTTTCATCATATGACAGTCCCAGCATCCCGGGAATTAACCTCGTGAACCTACGCTGCACTCCTTCAATAGCAAGAATGTCAACACGAACATTTGATGCAGATTTCGGCCTGTACTCCACCATGCTTCATGAAGTCATTAACTATATCCTTCAACTTGCTGACATTGAAACAGTGGTTATTGTCCTGACACCATGTCACTAATTTCACTATCATCGCTTTATACGTCGTCTCCTCGTGTTACCTTATTCGACCCATCTCAAAGTTTTCACCTGCAATCACGTTGATAAAATGAGAGCCGAGTTTAGAAACAAGGAAACATATGTGCAGGAGGAGGCCATTCGGCCCTCAGAGCCAGCACCGCCATTCATTGTGATCATGACTGATCGTCCACAATCAATAACCCTTGCTTGCCTTCTCCCCGCATCCCTTGGTTACACTAGCCCCTAGAGCTCTATCTAACTTTCTCTTAAATCCATCCAGTGATTTGGCTTCCACTGCCCTCTGCGGCAGAGAATTCCACAAATTCGCAACTTTCTGGGTGAAAAATTTCCATCTCACTTCAGTTTTAAATGGCCTCCCCTTTATTCTAAGACCGTGGCCCCTGGTTCTGGACTCGGCCAACATTGGGAACATTTTTTCTGCATCTAGCTTGTCCAGTTCTTTTATCATTTTATATGTTTCTATAAGATCCCCTCCCATCCTTCTGAACTTCAGTAAATACAAGCCTAGTCTTTTCAATCTTTCCTCGTATGGCATTTCCGCCATCCCACGTATCAAACTCGTGAACCTACGCGGCACTGCCTCAATTACAAGGATGTCCTTCCTCAAATTCGGAGACCAAAACTGTACTGAATACTCTAGTTGTGGTCTTACCGGGGCGCTACACAACTGTGGAAGAACCTCGTTAATCCTATACTGAATTCCTCGTTATAAAGGCCAATATGCCGTTAGCTTTCTTCACTGCCTGCTGTGCCTGCACGCCATCATTCAGGGACTGGTGTACAAGGGCACCCAGGTCTCGTTGCACCTCCCCTTACCTAATCCAACACCGTTGAGATGATAATCTGCCTCCTTATTTTTCCCGCCAATGTGGATAACCTCACATTTATCCAGATTGCACTGCATCTGCCACGCATCTGCCCATTCACTCAACCTATCCAACCTGCAACCTCCTAAAACCCTCTTCACATTTCACACTGGCACCCAGCTTTGTGTCATCTGCAAACTTGCTGGTGTTGCTTCTAATTCCCTCTTCCAAACCATTAATATATCGGGTAAACAGTTGAGGCCCCAACACCGAGCTTTGCGGCGCTGCCTGCTCTTCTGCAAATGACCCGTTCACTCCCACTCTTTGCTTCCTGTCTGCCGTCCAATTTTCTATCCATGTCAACACCCTACTGCCTTTGGTGGGGTTGGCCGCATGGTCGCTAGTGTAAAGGAAGTATAGTAGCGAACTGAAAACGAAAACTTATGAAAACAACTCTGCAAATTTTTGCTGTCTTGGGCGGAACTATTCCCAAACCAGTCTGTGGTCCATCCTCACCTTATGCTTTACAATAGTGCATCTGTGGAGGTTTCAAGAACATGTGCGAATCTCCTCAACAAGACGAGTGTGCCTTCTCGCTTGTTTGATCGGCATGGTTGATCCAAGACACATCGGTGGCGATATTAACGCCAAGCAACATGAAGCTCAATAATTTCCACTAACACAGAAGTGAGCCTGATTACGCATGCACTTCGCCGTGCTTCCAGAATTTAATAACTAGCCTCTTCGTCTTGATGACATTGAGGGAGAGGCTCTTATTCTGACACAATGTGAGTAATTTCACTATCTCTTTCCTGAACGCCGCCTCATCATTGCCCCTGCTCCGGCACATCACAGGGTTGTCGTCAGCAAACATGTTGACGAAATTAGAGAGAACAGTGGAGAGTGTGAAGAGAGAATCGTAGGGGACGGATAAATCCTCCTTGCAGGGCGTCGACGTTAAGTCTTTATGGAGGAGGTGTTATCACCTATTGTCACTGACTAAGGTCCGTGGGCAATCGAGCCGAGGATGCAGTGGCAGAGGGCGGAACACATACTTCGGCCCTGGACAGATGTAACACGGCCGCAAGGCCACAAACCCCTCCCCTCCCCACCCCCCACAGTGGACACAGGTACACACGGCCACTAACCCCTCCCCCCTCCCCACCCCCACTGTGGACATAGGTACACACGGCCACACGGCCACCCCCCTCCCCAACCCCCGCTGTGGACACAGGTACACACGGCCGCACGGCCACACACCCCCTCCCCACACCCCACTGTGGACACAGGTACACACGGCCACACGGCCACCCCCTCCCCAACCCCCACAGTGGACACAGGTACACACGGCCACAAACCCCTCGCTCCCCTCACCACCCCCCACTGGGGACACAGGTACACACGGCTACACGCACACAATGCCAAGCTCAGGTCTGTTCAGACTTTTACCACCATAATTATCAAACTGATCCTGGCCTGAAGTTAATTTCCAGACCTGGCTACATAAGTTTTCAATTGCCACTTGTCCACAAGGAACTTCGCTCCATCCATGTCTGTATTTCATAAATATACATCACCGTTTCCTGTGGTAGAGGGTACTCTAGATTCGGATCTATCTGAGAGAGTAAATTACATCTCATCTCAGTGACGACAAGGTAAAATCATATTCTGATCTTCTGATCCTAACGTAATCATCCTTATACCCGTTGCTTATTGCTCTGAAGCTCTATCCCGTCAGGGAAAGTCCCACAAATCAATGGCAATACATTTACTTGTTGGTCTTAGCAACTGTACACAGTAGAGGTTCTGATCAATAGTTGGTTAGTCTCACATCCACTTTATGCTAGGGATAAATCTCGACTTCTGACTCTACACCGCTTCAAAGGTAAGCGTCACCTTCTTTAAAACAGGGAGAGCCAGGGCATAATATTCTGTGGTCCAAGTGCTGGTAAATGTGTTTGAGTATTTGGATAGCATTGCCACGGAGATTTGTTGGGCCTGTTTCTCTGCTGTACGACTATGACTCTTGATCAAATCTCTGCACGTTTCTCCGCACGTGGTATCACCGTCAGTAGTTAAGCAGGACAGGACTGCCATTTCCTTGTGTGTCCGAGCTGGGAGGGTGCGGACTTCATTCATTCCCTGGAGCGAAGGAAGCTCAGGGGTGATGATATGAAGGTGTGTAAAATCATGAGAATGATGGGTAGGATGAATGCAGTGTTTTTATCCAGGATGAAAAATCAAAAATCAGATATCATAGGTTTAAGATGAGAGGGGCAAGATTTACGAGGAACCTGAAGGGCAAACGACGCAAAGTGGGGGCTGGGGACATGGCTCGAACTTTGATAAGATCATTCAGTTCTGACATTACATGACTTTCCTTCCTGGACGGACGTAATCGGAGTCTTCTAGATGTATTTACACCTGCATTGCAGATGCCCGGCAATTAGTAGGGCCCACTGTACGGTATCAGGTGTTTTCGTGTGTTCATCCTCCTGTGCCCACTCCTCACCTTGTCTTCGCATTAGTCCAACAGTTTATTTGTGGATAACCCCCATTCAACACCTTATTTTGTATATCAATCCTGCTTGTGTTACATGGACAATCTTAGTAGACATCATAGTTGTTACTTACGTCAGATCATTAGCTTAGGTAACGTTCGGCTAACCCTAATGTTCCGAGATACAGTGAAAAGCGTCGCTTTGAACGCTGCCCATTCAGTTCAGGTATGCCATACATATTTACAATCAGTTAACATCCTGCGGATGAAGCGAGGAGGAATATACAGAATGCAGATTATTGTTGGCTATTTCCATTATCCCTGAATTGTCCGTGTATTTGTGAGAATAAACAACATTTGCTCAAGCCAAGTTGCCTAATTCTGCTCTCCTTCGAACCGGACAAGTGCAGTTGGAGATTTCGAGTTCTGTGAAAACACAAAGCAATGAATTTGTGCCAAACATGTTACTTAAGTCTGCAGAAGTGCACGTCTGGAACAATGGATGACGCAATGCTTCTGTAAGCCATGAGACATCCCGCTGGGATCGCGTTGTTGTAAACAATTAAGATGAGAAGCGTTTTAGGTTTTAGACTCAGGTTTAAGTTTATTATTGTTCCATGTGCCGAGCCACAGTAAAACGCTTTATTTTTCATGGTATCTAGACACATTAGATATACCATATGTAGACAGTATCAGTTCAAACTCGAGGACATAAGATGGTGGGGATATGGAATTACAACGAAAATGAACTGCCAGGGGAGGTATTTGAGGCAGAAATTGTGACAAAGACTGAGACTGTTTCATGATTCGGAAAGATTTAGAGTAATGTGGATGAAATGTGGATAGGAGGGATTAATGTAGATGGGGCACAATGGTCCGCATGGGCACGCTGGCTGGAAGGCCTGTTACCGTGCTGTAGGATTGGATAACTATATGACAAGAGATAGAGCAATGTGGAAGATACAGAGTGCAGAATATAGTTAGCAGCATTGGAGCGTATTGTAGTGCATCAATTACTTAGACAATATCTAGTATCCGCAATGGTGTAGAGGTGAATTGAACAGTACCCTAATCTATGGAGGGACCGTTCAGAACCTTGATAACGAAGGAAAATAAGCGAATAATAATAATAATAATAAACATTTATTTTTTATAGCGCTTTTCCAAATGCTCAAAGACGCTTTACAAAAACAGTCAAGACATAAAAACAAACAGACAAACAATCCTGACGGAGAAGCGGCGAACAAATAGCGCCAGCGTCCTCTCACGTCAGTAGACAATAAAGAACACAAGACACACAATTACAATTTTTAACACAAACAGCCATCACAGTGATTGCTCTAGGCACACCCTCACTGTGATGGAAGGCAAAGAAAAGTCTTATCTCCTCCTCACTCTTCTCCCGTGGTGCCACGAGGCGATCGAGGCTCTCGACTTTTGAAGCCCCTACCAGGCGATGGAAAGTCCCAGGGCCGAGCCGAGCAGGCCGATGAAGGCCCTGAGCCCCCACCGGGCGATGAAAAGTGCCGCGGCCGAGCCACGCAGGGCGATGAGGGGCCTGCAAGCGGGTCAATCAAACCTCGTGCTTCGGGGCGGTCAAAGCTGCTACGGCTGGAGCTCTCGAAAGCCGGTCGCCAGCCAGGACCTGCGAGCTCCTGATGTTGCGGTCTGCAGGGCCCACGGTCGAAGCCTCCGAGATGGTAAGACCAGGCCCTGCAGTCTTCAAGGTCGATCCCAGCTGGAGGCCGCCGACTCCACGGTGTTAGGCCATAGCACGAACGGAGACACAACACGGTAAAGGTCGCATCTCCGTTGAGGAGGAGATTGGAAAATAAGGTTTCCCCCACCCCCCCCCCCCACCACCCCCCACATATACAGAGTTAAATATAAATCAAAAGAATCATTTAAACGATAACAAAGACAAAAACAAAAAAAAGACAGAGAGACTGCCAGTGAGCCGCAGCTGCAGAACGCTGCCACGCCCCCTAATGCTTTATCCGATAGTGCTCGCTTTAAAGCTTCTATACCTTGTGCATGACTTCAGTAGGGAAAACAAGAACTGGCCGGTTTGGACAAGTCTTTGATTGCGTTGGCCGTTTTCTTTTCGAGGCAACGTGATGTGTAGATGGAGTCAATGGTGCAACGTTTGGTCCGTGTGATGGAGTAGCCTACATTTATAACTCCCTGCAATTTCTCGCGGTCCAGACAGACATATACCCGATCCAAAATGTGGTCCAAACCGACAGTATGCTGTCTACGGTACCTCCTGAGAACACTGTAAGAGTTACTGTTGACAGGCACCATTTCCTCAGACTCCACCTGAAGTAGAGGCGTCAGTGTGCCATCTTGGATGCCGCTTCAACGTGCTTGTCCCGCGACAGGTTGTTGGTCAGTGCAACTCATGCAACTTGTTCTTACCTATTTTCAATTCCAGACCAGATTTGGTCTTGGTTTCCAGATAAAAAAAGGTATCGCAGTGGACTGAAAACGAATCCCTGCACGACTCCGGTGTCATTCTGGAGGAAGTGTAACCTGTCCTCACTAACTGAGGACTGTTGGTGCTAAAATCGAGCATTGAGGGGTAGAGTAGGTGAAGATGCCTCTGTCTCGGCGTTTGGAGATAATACACACTCCATCCCCTATCACATAAAGGTACACTGCTGAATGCATAATTTAAAACGCGAGGCTATTCCTATTTTGAATATTAAACGGGAACTGAACTTGGATTTATATTAATCCATAGCTGGTCACATTAGTCTTCATTTGCCTATTGTCCACAAACACATTCTCTCCAGCCCTGTTTGAACGTAATGAGTTATCATCACTAAATTTCTGGGGTACAGGGTACTGGAGGTTCAGATATATTTGCGAGCGTAAATTGCTTCTCATGACGTCACTAAATACTTACTCTGAAACTTGTATCCTAAAGTCAACACCCATATATCGGTTGTACAATGCTTTCAACATCTGTCCCGTCCAGGCCTCGCAGAATCCCACATTTACAGTGTCATTCAAATCACTTGTATTCTTCCAAACTGCACAGCGTAGATGATGTGATCAATTGTGGTTCATTTGGCAGCTCCTTCATCCGCGGGATCAATCTCAATTTCAGCCTGTACATCGCATTGTAGGTAAGGATCTCCATCCTTAAAATGTATAGTGTCAGGGCATGAAATTCTGCGGATCAGATGCTAGTAAATGGGATTTCGTAAATGGATAGCATAGACATAGTTGCTTGGCTCCTTTCTCTGCTGTGTGACTCTATGACTCCCGGACAAATGTGTGCATGTTTCTCCATTTGTGCTATCACCGTCAGTAGTGAGAGCAGTGCTTCGTTATTATTTCCCTGAGCTACACCGAGAGATGATAACTTTATTCCTTGGAGCGCAGGAAGCTGAGAGGTGATCACAAAGGCGTAAAATGGAAAGAGATATGTTGAATGCACATGGTATTTTACCCAGGACAGGGAATCAAAAAACAAAGGTCATGGGTTTATGGTGAGAGGGCAAGGTTTACAAGGAACCTACCGGGAGGAATTCACACCCAGACGGCGATGCGTGTATGGAACAAACTCTCAGAGTCGTTAGTTGAGATATGTTGAGTCGAAGCTGGCATCTCTACAGTCACTACGTTTGTAAATATAGCTGCCATCTCGACAGCAGGAGGAGATAAATAGGTGACCAACTTTGGTTATTTGTGTTGAACAATAAATGTTCGTCAGGAACTGATTCTGCAGCAAAGTCCAGGTGCGCTGACACGTTAGTTGACACTCTAATGCAGAGTGCGGTGCAAACCCAGTGTTTGCGTGCTTGCACTTGGCGAAACGGGGCCACATCGTGCATTAGCTTTACCAGCATCGGAGCTTTGTTAAGATCATCCATTTGTGACATTAGATGCTCTTCCTCTCTCCACGGATGTCTTCTGAGTCATCTGAGTATTTCCTGTTTTTCCTCTTGTATGTATCGATGCCCGGCAATTACTGCGGTCTGTCATGCAGGAGCAGCATTTTTACTGTGTTACTCCTCCTGCCACAGTCAGCACTTTCTCTTCGCATTTGTTCAACAGTTGTTTGTGCTTAACAACCATTCATCACGTCTCTTGAATATCAACACCGTCTGGGTCCATCTTAGTCGCCTTCACAGTACGATCATTCCGGCTCTGATCATATTTCGTACTTATCTCAGATCATTGGGTTTGGTTAGGTTAGGCTAGAAATATTACTGTCACGCGTACCGAGGCACAGTGAGAAGCTACGTTGCCTCCTATGCACTCAGACATACCATACATAGATACAATCAGTTCAAACAAATTCATTAGACTGAGCAACGGAGAAAATATAGAAGGCAGTATGTATTTCATAATATAGAATATCATCCTGACCATTGTTCTTTGTTTGCATCAAACTCCAAATTGTCCGTGTATTTGTAAGAATGAATAACATTTGCTCAAGCTGCATTGCATAACTCCGTTCTTCGTAGAACTCGACATGTGCAGTCGGAGAATTCGAGCTGTGCATCAACTTAAACAAAAATGTGTGCAGTTGTTGGGGATTTTGAGAATTATGAGGAAGATGATCAGATTATAGTTTGGTTAACCCTGGAGCTCATACACCGGGGGGCATGATGGGAAAGTTGACAGGATAGAATGTAGTTAAAATAGTTAAAGCTGAATCATTCTGCTGAGAAGCAGGCTTTCTTATCAGTCAGGGGAAGATAGTCCTTTGTAGTTATGTCTAGGTTCTTATCTGTTGCGATCTTGCGTGAGAGCTGCTTTTGGTCACTATGCTTCGCAGGCAACTCTCCCAAAGGTTAACAGATGATCTCCTTTACAAGGGGACGCCATTTGGCGACGAGGATCTGGATATTTATGATATCTACATGTTAGATATATGGGTGGGAGATTTATAAACAACAAGAAAACCAATATTAAAGTTAACATTGGGGAAACACGAAGATGAAATGTTACGGATACATTGATTAATGATGGTTTATTTCAACTCCACGGGTAACCATTGTGTCATGAGGGTATAAGAATCCTACAGTTGCTGCAAGAATTTGAAGCAGCTTTAGCTTACTCACACTGTTCCTCAATGTACATCGCTAAGGCGTTTCTTAAACCGACTTGTTCGATGGACTCACCACTGCTCTGTGAGTGTTTTACTTTTTGTGTCGGTGCATATCTGAGTATAGTTAGATATAGGGTACGGGTAAAGCATAAAATTCCTTCGTACATGTACAAAACATGTTATTTAACTGTGCCAATGCACGCAGGTGGCGCGAAGGATGATGCAATCCTTCGATAAACCATGAGATCATGCCGCTTGGTTTGTGTTGTAAACAATTAAAATATGAGGCGCATGGCGTTTTAGCTTTGTGTGTTATGTTCATTATGTCACATGAACCGAAGAACATTAATACCTTTGTTTTTCATGCTTTCCAAACTGGTCAGATGTACTATACAGATACAATCAGTTCAAACGAGAGGTTAGAGGGTGCTGGATCTATGGATTCACACACGGGCTGCGGCTGGGAATATGGATTTGCACAGATGATGCTGGGTATATAGAAAGAGCTGCCAAAGGAGATCGTTGAGGCACAAGGTATGACAGTATTTAAAAGACATTTGGACAGGTGCATGGATAGAAAATGTTTAGAGTGATTTTGGCCAAACGCTGTAAGTGGGAGTAGTGTCAATGGGGCACATTGGTCGGCATGGGCAAACTGGGTCGAAGGGTCTATTCCCCTAATGTGTGACTCTACGACAATAGCGAGCGATAGAGAATGCGGAATACAGCTCTTAGAATTCTAGCTTTATTGTCGCGAATCATTTTTAAAAATTCCAATGTTTGCAATGGGGGCAGATACGAATTGAACAGTATCCACAGAGGAAAATAGGTATTCGTGGTGGATTGGGCTACATATACAACTCTCTGCAATTTCCTCCGGTCTTCTCAGAGCTGTCGATAAACCAAACTGTGATGCAACCCGATAATGTGCTTCCAGCGGTCCATCTCTCGAAGTTTTCTCAGAGCCACTTTAGTCATGTCAATGTCCATAGTCTCCCTGTGAAATAGAGGCATTGGTGTGCTTTCATGGGTTTCGAATCAAAGTGATTGATCCACGACATATCGTTGGTTATGTTAACGCTATGGAATTTGAACTCAACCATTTTCCGACCAGTGCGATTGGGATAAATACTCGGCATTGCATCCCGAGGCCAATAACTATCCCCTTCGTCTTGCTGACATTGAAAGAGGGGTTATTGTCATGCCACCATGTCAATAAGTTCACTATCTGCTTCTTGTACTTCGTCTCGCCATTGCTCATCATTCCACCGTTCACAATGATGTCTTCTGCAAACTGGTAAGTGTAATTAGAGCCGAATATGGCCACACGGTTGCGAATATACATGAGCTAAAATAGCGGACTGAGAACGGATCCTTGCAGTGCTCCATCTTCGAAGTTATTATTTTTAAGGAGGTGTCACCTATCCTACTAATTGTGGGATGTGGGTGCTAAAAATCGAGCATCCAGTGGTGGAGCGGGGAGGTTATCCCTCGGACCAAGAGTTTGGAACATGTCGTTCCTCCAAACATGAACAGAGTGGAGGATCCCATCAATTGTTGTTCCTTTGACAGTCCCTTCCTCCGTAGATACATTTTGACTTCATCTTTGCACCGAAAGTAAGTAGTTAAGGTAGAAATTATGACAATCATTCAAAGACAGTTAGACTGCCTCATGAAAGGGCAGGATTTAGAGTAGTGGGCGAAAGATGGGTCGGAGTGACTAGTGTAGATGGATTACATTGGTCGGCATGGGTAAGCTTGGTCGAAATGCACGCTGTCCATTCAGTTCAGATATGCCATACATTGATACAATCAGTCCTACAGATGGAGGGAAGAGGAAGATAGAGAATGCAGAATATACTGTAGTTCATTATAAAGAATATCAGGTTGAATATTGTTGGTTATTTCCATTGATATGATATGATATGATATGATATCACACCCTGAATTGTCCGTGCATTTCTGAGAACGAACAAGATTTTATCAAGCCACATTGTATAATTAATTTCTCCGTAGAACTGGACAAGTGCAGTTGGAGAATTCGAGTTCTGTGAAAACACAAAGCAAAGAATTTGTGCAAACATATTATTTAAGTGTGTAGAAGTGCACGTCGGGAACAATGGATATGCTGTGCCTCTGCAACCTATGAAACATTCATCTGGTTTCGTGGTGTTGCAAACAATGCAGATGATCGGCGCTTTAGGATTCAGCTTCATGTTTAGGGATTTTATTGTCATATGTACCGAGGTACAGCAAACAACTTTGTTCTGCATGCTGTCAAAACAGATTACATATATAATACATGGATACTATTGGTTCAAATTCGAGGACAGAGGTCGCTGGGTAAATGGATCCACTCAGAGCGTGGTAGGTACATGGATTCGCACAGCGGGTGGCGGACGTATTGAATGAGCTGCCGAAGGAGCTAGTTGAGGTAGAAACCATAACAACATTAAAAATACATTTGGGCAAACACAAATAGAAAGATTTCGGATTGATACGTGCCAAAGGCGGCAGGTGGGATTTGTGTAGATGGGGTACATTGATCGGCATTGGAAGGCTGGGCTGAAGGACCTTTTCGAGCGTTGTGTGACTCGTGACAATAGATAGAGCAAAGTGGAAAATACAGAGTGCAGAATACATTTACCAGCATTGTAGCGGATTGTTGTGCATCAGTACCTGAGACAAAGTTCAATGTTAATAACGAGTTAGCAGGAATTGATCAATATCCTATCCGACGGAGGGACCGATCATAAGCCCGATAACGGAGGAATTTAATTTATTCCCAAGTCTCGTGATGCGCGCTTGCAAGCATATCCACCTGATGCCAGATCGGAGCAGGGGAAAGAAGAACTGACCGGGATTGGACAGGTGTTTGATTGTGTTGGGTGTTTGCGTAATGTTATGCAGCGTGAAGTGTAGACGGAGACTTTGATTGGCTCTGGTCTGTGTGATGGACTGGGCTATATATACAACGCTCTGCAATTTCTCGCGGTGTTGGCAGAGTTGTTTCCAAACCAAGCTGCGATGCAATGTGAAAATATGCTTTTTACCGCAAATCTCCAGACGTTTGCAATAGTAACAGAAGACATGACAAATTTATTTTTGTTTTCATTTTTGTGCCTTCTTCGGTGTCACATCAATGGAGTTGCTCCACGTCAGATCGTTGATTACATTATCGCCAAGCAACCTGAGCTCGCTATCATTGTCATTTTGAACCATTGGCGCAGATTGGCGCACGTACTGCACTCTGCTTCCTCAGGTCAATAACTGCCTCCTTCGTCCCGCTGACATTGAAAGCGTGATTATGGTGCTGACACCATGGCACTAAGTTATCATCGTTCGTGTACGTCTTCGCCTCATTGTCCATTATTCGGCCCATCACATCAGCAAACCCGTCGATATACTTAGAGCCGAAATTGGCTGTACGGTTACGAGGGTAAAGAGGGTATAATCGCGGACTCACAACTCATCCTTCCTGGGGCTCCGATGTGAAAGTTATTGTGTAGGAGTTGTCAACTATCGACACTGAATGAGGAGTGTTGGTGATAAAGTTGAGCATCCATTCTTAGAGGGAGGACATGATTCCGCGGTCCGGGTGTTTGGAGCTAACAGACACTGCTCCCCCCAGCGCACACAGGTACTTACGGGCGCACGCACAATTCAAGCTTGAGTCTGTTCCTGGTTTCAGTATAATAGTTAGCGAAATGACCTGGGACTAATATTCATTTCCATGATTGGTCACATTAGTATTCACATTCCTATTGCCCATAAATATATTCATGCTGAGGACATTATACCACGGAGTGGGGAAATTCATGGGTGAGCTTATAAAGGTGTATACCGCCATGAAGAGAATAGATAGGGTGATAGCACATGGTCTTTTATCCAGGATGTGGAACCAAAAACCAGTGGCCAGAGGCTTAGGTTGAGATAGGCAAAAATCACAAGGAACCTGAAGGGAAGACTTTACACTCAAAGGGTGCTGGGTATCTGGAACTATTTGACAGGTGAGTTAGTTCAGACAAGTTGAACCGATGGTGGGATTTCTACAGCTGCAGATTGGGGAAATAGAGCGACCAACTCGACTGTAGCAATAGGTAATTTGATTTGGTTATTTCTATTGTGCAATGAAAGTTCGACTGGAACTAATTTTGACAGACGGTTCAGCTGCACTGACGAGGTAGTTGACACTCTAATGCAGAGCGCGGTGCGCCAATGGGGTTTGCTTGCTTGTGTTTTGCGAAACGATACCACACCGTGTATTTGTTTGACCAATATCAGACCTTTGGCAAGATAATTCATTTTTGACATTAGATACGTTTTCATTTTCCCTCAGAAGTCCCCTGAGTGTCCTGAGTATATCCATATATTTTTTAATTCCCTCGGGGAAAGAAAGTGATGGGTCGATGGAATCATACAGAGTGTCGGCTACATTTAATGAACTGCCAAAAGGAAGTATTTGAGGCAAAAATTATAAATGCATTTAAAAGACATTTGGACAGATACATGGAAAGGTATAAATGGAGTCAATAGAAGAGAGGTTCGTTTGTTTGAGGTACTGGTTGCGTCCACATTCGCTGCAAATACTTGCGGTCTCGGATGGAGCTGTTCCCGAACCAGTGACACATCCTGATGAAATGCTTTTTATGGTGCATATGTGGAAATTGGTGAGTGTTGCCAGGGCAAGCCAATCTTCCTAAGCCTTCCAAGGCTGTAGAGACGTTGATGTGCTTAAATATGAGTGGCCCAGAAGAGGTTGTTGATGATATTTACTCTTCGCAATTTGACGTTTTCAACCGTCTTTTCATCGGTGCCTTCAATGCAAATTTGGGTCTGTCGGCTTCCCAAAGTCGATCATTATGTCCTTTGTCTTGCTGGCATTGAGGTTCTCGATCTCCTTCGTGTACTCCGATTCACCAATATATCGTATCCGGCCCACAATGGTGGTGCCGTCTGCGAATTTGAAAATGGAATTAGATTTTACAAGGAGTAAATAAGGGGCTGAGAACGCATCCTTGTGGAGCTCGCGTGTTCAGGATTATCGTAGTGCACGATCTGTCCCCTATCCTCACTGAATGGTGTCTGTTGGGCAGGACGTCGAGGGTCCTATTTCAGAGATGAGTACTGACACTAATACCCGCCAATTTGGTGATGAACTTGCATTGTATAATGGTATTAAATGTAGAACTGTAACTTATGAATAGGATTCTGACGCAGCTGTCGCTCTTATCCAGATGTTCCAGTCGTAAGTGTAGGGCTAGTGCGATGGCATCGTCCGTCGGTCTGTGATGGCGGTGGGCGAAATGCAGTGGGGCAAGGCCGCTGGGTAGACTGCATTTAATGCATTCCATAACCAGCCTCTCAAAATATTTCATGATGATGAAAGTCAAGACCACTGAATGGTTATCGTTTAAGCTTGAGTTCTTGCGTTTCTTCGACACTGGAATGATGATGGACTTTTTGAGCATGTGGGTCCCTGAGAACCGAGTCGGGCGAGGTTAGAGATGTCGACAAATACTCCTTCTAGCTTGTCTGTGCAGCTACTAGGGGCACGGACAGGAACTCCGTCTAGGCCTGTTGCATTTCGTGGGTTTACTCACAGGAAGGCTAATCCAACCTCTGCTACAGTCACCGTGGGGAGAGGCACACTGGAGTCTGAAGAGTAAGGTGTCACCGCCCTGTTGGCCTTCTGCTCGAAGCGAGCTTAGGAAGCATTCCTTTCATCGTGTTGGGTCGCACCAATGAAGTTGCCTGAATTTGCGTTGCATCCAGTTATCTTAATCAGACCTTCCCACATTCTCCGTGCATCCTAGAAACTATACTGGGACTCAGGTTTGTACCGGTATTGCCTCTTGGCATCCTGTATGGTTTTGCGGAGACCACCGCGTGGCTTCTTGTACCGCTTGGGATCGTTTGACTTGTGTGCATCGGACCTGGTCTCACTTATGAATGTACATCCATGGTTTCCGGTTGGGGAACACTCGGGTTGACTTCTTCGACACACAGCCACTCACTTATTGATGAAGTTAGTCACGGCAGAGGCGTACTCATTCAGGTTATCTTCAGAATCCCTGACCATGGACCAGTCTACTGACTTAAAGCAGTCGCGTCAGAGGTCAGCCGCGTCCGTTGACCAGCTTTTTACAACTCTCTGCATCGGATCCTCCTGCTTCAATTGTTGTTTGTTGGCAGGGAGCAGAAGCACAGCTCGGTGGTCAGATTTCCCTGAAATGTGTCCGAGGGACAGGGTGACATGGAACAATCCCTACAGGATGGACGAGGCGAGCCTGGACGTGGAAACACGTAGAATGCATTGAAGGGACACAGTGGAACAGGTCAATTCTGAGTAATGTTCCTAGCTCCAGTTTGCTCCTTGTATTGTTTATTTAGCTGGGTGGATGGGCGTATGTTTCTGTGTGATTCTTTTCATACACCGTGGGAGTTCTTTGATGGAGACCACCAGGAGCCCACATACAGCAGCAACACCAGCAGACAGAGACGGGAAAACACGGAGAGATAGAGTCATGAATACACACACAGAGAAGTAGGAACATTCACGGAAACAGGCAGGACCCTCTCCTAATTCTGCGTAGGTTTGCCTTCTCCTGATGTTCCATTTGCAGGCGCACTCCCCTATTTCCACATTTACAGTTTCCCTCCGCTAATTTCGTATTTGTTGTTTATCCACCCGCCATACTTCAATAACGGTGCGCCCGCAAATCCCCATTTGTGGTGTCCTCCCCTAATTGAACATTTACCGGTGCTCTCCCATAATTACCACACGTAAGGATCTTCCCCTAAATGACCATTTAATGTGATGCCACAAAATTGACCAAGCCCTTAATTTGAGTAGTTGAGTGTATAATCCAAGTACCGTCGATAAAATGCACAGAAAATAGAAAAAAACCAAAACATCGGTTGGAAGGATGGCGTGTGTTCCACTCCGCAAGGATGGTGCAACGAGATGGAATTGGCACCCAGGTGAAGACAAGAAGCAAACCAAACAGAGGGACAACTGGTTTAAACTTGCCTCATTGTCCGGAGTGGCTTCCAAATCAGTAGATACTGGGATCTGAAGGCAGCGCCAAAGTCCCCATTCTGACCACAACAGACAGTGTCTCTAAAGGAAACCAATGAGAAAGTGTAAAGTGTGATCAAGTGTTCGTGGTTAAGAATGCAAGAAGCAATATCGAACTCAGGTTCGTGCTACATGTTACAAACGTGCGAAGATCTCAAGATAGTTTATCTAAATCTCACAAATAGACTGCAGTGAATGGATCTGTAAAATGCACATTTTATACTTTACAACCAGAATGCAGAAAGGTACCAGGATATCAACGAAACTTTCAGCCAATTAATTAATCCAAATGAAACTGCTTCCTGCAGCTTTGCAAAGATGTCGATGTCTTCAGGTGAAGCTGCGACTGCGGTAGCATTCGGCTTGAGTTAAGGGAGAGAGCTCCCATGACAATGAAAGACGTGACAACCCAGAGACCCTGAAAAATGCATTTTCCATATAACGTCCAATTCGTGTTTAGTTGCGATTTATTGATTTCTGTCGTTTGAATATAGCACGTCCCTGTTCAACATTTATATTCTGTTCCGCACCATGGAGATAAAGAATGTAGATACAAGGAACAGGATATGCTGGTTTACATTGAACACACAACGGGTCACACGAGATTCATGGAATCTACAAACCGAATTAACCATTCCACATGAACGTAAACTTTACTGGGATTTTATGACTGCAGGTCCGTGACTATTGACATACACAGCGGTGGAACAATTGATATCTGTCATCTATATCAACGAATTGATTCAGATGGTGCAAGGTATGATTACTAACTTTACAAATAAAAATGAAGGCAGGTGGGATGGTAGATTGCCAAGATGCATATTAAGAATGATGTTGGGATTTTTACCAGCTGGGAAAGTGGGCGGTGGAATAGCGTCGGCATTTAGTTTGGATATCTGTGATTTGCTTTATTTATGTAGGTCAGGCCAGGTCCATCCCAGTGATCGGTTCGACGCTGCGGAGCGCTGTAGAACAGGTAGATCGAGGAGTGCACGTCACAGATCACTGGATTTTCAGTACCCGGTGGATACGATGGTAGTGAAGATTTGGCACGATGTCTTTCATTTGTTACGGAATTAAGTGCAGATGTTGGGACGTTATATCACAGTTTACAAGACGTTGGTGAGGCCGCGCTTGTTTGCAGTTCCCTTGCCGTCCACTTGATGTCCCCATTATTCAAAAGCTCCAAATTGCATAATCCCCAGGATTTTATTCCACAGATATGGTTCTATGCTTCATTGGCTCAGAAGCCAAAATCAGGACATCGAACAGCTCGCTTCAATTAATACTAAACATTATTTTTTTAAATAAAAGTATTTTTCAACCAGGTGGATTCTAAATGATGCCCCGCCGCGGACAGTCCTGAAAACACAATAAGAGGCTGACTGCCTACATAGTCTCTGAGACTCTTACAGTCAAACAATGACGATGCTATTTATAGAGTTATAGTCAAACAGCCCGAACGAAGACCTTTTGGAACCGGATGCCGAGGCCGAGCAATATGTCCAAATAATTTAGTCCAAATAATTTAGTCCAACTTCCCCACGTTTTCTCCATGGCCCACCATCCATTTTTATCTACATATGCTTTCAAATGTCTTTTGTACATTCTAATCGAAATACATCTCTACAGCTTTATCTGGCACCCAGTTCCACCTACCCACAACTTCCTATGCAACCTAGTTGCCTCTCAGGTCTCTTCTGACACTGTGTTCTCTCCCTTGAAAGCTATGTTATCCAGCTCTAGACTACTCACCCTGGAAAAACGACAGTACCGTCTATCTTTCCTTTGCCCCTTATGATGATATATACTTCCGTAATGTCACCAGTCAACCATCTACTCTACGTGGAAAAACTTCCAACTTGTCTGGCCGCTCTTTAAGTCTAAAGCCCTCCCTTCCAGGCAACAACGTGTGATTTTTCCCCGGACGTTCTCAGTTGAATGTATTCCTTCCAATAACTCGAAGACCAGAACTGCGCTCAGTGCTCGAAGTTTGGTTTCACGAATGCTACGTACAGTTCAGGCGACCACCTGGAATACTAAGTGCCGTAACTTTTAACTACCGGTGCATTTCATCTCTATCAACGCGTCTTTGATCGCATAACACCCAAACCCAAACGTAACGTGGCAGTGGATGAATTATACTAGGTCATGAACTACCTTTAAGGACCAAACCCTGATGCCCTGCTCATTATCTGCGGTGACATCAATCAATCCAACTTCAGGGTTGCAGTGGTATATAACCTCCTCAAGCCTACTGTCTCATACTGGGCATCCGCTCTCTGGGTTACTACCACCATCTAGAATGCCTAGAGTTCCAGAGCTACAACCTTGCTTTCATTGAAAGAATGCACAAGGAAACGTTTATGGCCATTGGAATTGGAAGAATAGGGTCCCACAATCCTGTGTAGGTCTAAAAGACGACGGTGGAGAGTCAAAATCTTCAAATTATTGGACGTGCATATCTCCGAAAATATTTCCTAGACCCGGCACATTAATGCAATGATAAAGAAATCTCATCAACGTCTCTACTTTCTGAGCAGATTGAGGAGATTCGGTCTGTCAATACTCTTGGATTTCTACCCTTGTGCAGTGGAGAGCATGTTGCCCGGGTGCATCACGGTCTGGTTCGACAACATGAATGCCCAAGAGCGAGGAAGACTGCAAAAAGTAAGTACTACCCAGTAGGTATATCAAGTGTACTGAGCTCCCAATCATCGCGGGATCTACAGACGTTGCTACCTCAAAAAGGCAGCCAGCTTCATGAGTGACACATGCGACACAATCATTTCACTGCTGCCATCGGAATGAAAACATAGTAGCCTGAAAAGTCCAGGTACAGCACCAGCTTCTTCCCAAAAACCATGAGGCCATTAAACACTACAACCTCCAAACCACATAGAATTGGGAAATTCTTTCTTTTTGCACCATTGGTGCTTGTTTGTTTCTAGATTTTTAAAAAGTTTTTTTAGATTTTTTAGATTTAGAGATATATTTCTTAATGTATTGTTTTTTTTAGCACTGTGTTTGCATATTCTTTAGTGATGCTGCAATTAAGACTTTCATTGTTTAATTTAAGACATGTGACAATAAAACATCCCTGGCACTTGACTCTTGATCCCTCCCATTTGCCATTTGCCGAGGGTTAACGATATTGCTCCTGTCGGGTTACAGACAGGGATTTCAGAACGTGGGGCCAATAGAAGTGTAAGACAGCAGTGGTCAGTGCACAACGAGATCTACTTCATGTTTGTCTTGAGAAGATGAACTGGAACATGATTTGAGTATCGGAGTAAAGAGGTCCTTCTACAGTTGTATATGACCCTGGTGAGACCACGTCTGGAGTGTTGTGTGCCGTTTTGGTCTCCAAATTTGAGGAAGGACATCCTTGCTCTTGATGCAGTGCAGCGTACGTTCACGAAGTTTGTCGCCGGGATGGCGGGACTGTCATATGAGGAAAGATTGGAAAGACTAGGCTTGTATTCACTGGAGTTTAGAACGATGAGAGGGGGGTCTTACAGAGACGTATAATATTATAAAAGGACAGGTCGAGGTAGATGCAGGAAAAAAAGTTCCCAATTTGGGGGGAGTCCAGAACCAGGGGGCACAGTCTAAGAATAAAAGGGAGGCCACATAAAACTGAGGTGAGAAGGAACCTTTTCACCCAGAGAGATGTCAATTTGTGGAATTCTCTGCCACAGAAGGCAGTGGAGGCCAGGCCCTCTAGTGCCGGCAACATCCTCGTAAATCTTCTCTACATTTTTCAGCTTTATGACATATTTGACTCAGGTAAATTTTCGGAAAACGGCCGGTAAATTTCCGGCAATCGTCCAAATGTGGTCCCTGGCCGAGTTTTGAAATAGTGCGCCAATCAACGGGCCACGCTATTCGCCGAGATCTCCAACCTCTCGCCACTGAATATCGCCGTCTGCAGTCCCCACCTTCTTCAAGGAAGTGTCCATCTTTCCAGTTACCAAAAGATTAGATGACTTGCTTCAATAATTACCACCCAGTAGTTTACCAAATACTACACACCGCACTTTCAGACATTCCTTGTCCCATTTCACCTGTTCATCTTGAACCTGATGTGATCTTCGATAAGCCCCTTCACTGTCACCTACACTAGCGATCTAGCATCGTCAGCAAACGTATTGACCATTTTGAAAGCATTGTCAGCTAAATTTTTAACATAGATGAAAAACGACAGTGGGCCCACTATCAATCCCCGTTGTGCACTAGTAAAAGGACGTCAATCTGAGCATCTATCTACAACTGCCACCGTCGTTCCACTTTCCTCTCGTCTTCTCCCCTCTCCTCCCACCTCCCCTCTCGTCTCGTCTCCTCCCACCCCCTCTCCAGAGCCAGCACACCCTTCCTCAGATATGGGGCCCAAAACTGCTCACAATACCCCAAATGTGGCCGGACCAGAGGCTTACAGAGCCTCGGCATTACATCCCTGTGTTTGTATACAAGCACTCTTGAAATAAATGTTACTAAATGAGAGGAATAGATCGGGTAGATGCACAGTCTCTTGCCCAGATTAGGGGAAAGGAGAACCAGAGGACATAGGTGAGGGGGGAAATATTTAGTAGGAACCCGAGGGGCAAATTTTCCACAGGTGGGTGTATGGAATGAGCTGTCGGAGAAGCAAGTTGAGGCAGGCACTGTCACAAAGTTTAAGATAAACGTGGACAGGTACATGGAAGGGACAGGTTTGGAGGGATATGGGCCAAACGCGGGCAGGTGGGACTGGTGTAGATGGGGCATGTTGGTCGATGTGGGCAAGTTGGGCGAAAGAAGGGCCTTTTTCCATGCTGCATCACTCAGTGACTCTAATACTAACTCCCTGTAGTCTGATTGTGGAGAGGAAGAAACTGTTCCCGGTAAACTCCAGAACTCCCCTTAAATTGGCCACACAAGTAGACAGAGCGGTGAAGAAGGCGTGTGGTCCGCTTGCCTTCATCTGCCGGGGCATCAAGTTCAAGAGCCGGGTCGTCAAGATACATCTCTCCAGGACTTTGGTCAGTCTGCATTTGGAGTATTGCGTGCAGTTCTGATCGCCCCCGTTACAGGAAGGAGGTGGGGGGCTTTGGAGAGGACGAGAGGGGAGTCACAGAGACAGGGAGAGGGAGTGTAGGGGCCAGAGAAAGGAGGGGGTGAAGGGACGGGAGGGGAGGGGGTCATAGAGAGGGGGTGTAGGGTCCGGAGGGGAGGGGGTCACAGAGAGGGGGTGTAGGGTCCGGAGGGGAGGGGGTCACAGAGACTGGTGTAGGAAACACTCTCTCCCCTCCCCAGGGAAGGGGTACAGGGACAGCTGTTACATCCTATAGCGGCTAACCGTTTTAACCGCACTTCCCAAGAATGGTGTTGGAGAGAGAAGTGAGGGCGAGCAGGAGGAGAGTTGGGGAAAAGAGAGAGAGAGAGACAGATAGGGAGAGATAGCTGAGAAGACGAAATGGGAAGAGATGAAGGGGGACTGAACTATCAAAGGGAGAGTGGGAAGACGAAGAGAGAGGGTTCAGAGCGAGTGGGTTGGCAAAAGGGAGAGAGGGAAGCGTGAGATAGACAGAGAGAAAGTGAGGGAGAGATGCAGTGAGAGTGAGAGGGGAGGGAGGGGTAAGGGGTGAAAGGTTGACAGAGACAGAGGCGCAGAGAGAGAGAATATAGAGGGTATGAGAGAGAGTCACAGTTCAAAGAGAGGATAGCAGTAAGGATGGAGGGAGAGAGAAAGGGAGGAGGGAGATGTGCCGCATCATTCGCTGTTTTATTTGGGTTTCGAACAATTCTGAAGCCACACTGTTTCTGTTCTCTGAGTGTCGTGAGTATTTGGGTCGTTCCTCCTCAGAGGTGACGAAGGCAGAGAATGTTTTTGCCCCGGCGCAAAATCAGATCCACTGCAGGCAAGCAAGGAGTGAATGGTTACCGGCCTCGCCGGGATTGTGGGGGTGATGTTGCAGTCAGTTAAGCCGCGATCATATTGAATGTTGAAACAGGGTACATGGGCCATTTTAGAGCGAGGTGATCTGTTGACCTAGTTCCTCAACCTGTGGACAAATGTCGCCCAGTCCACCTTCAAACTGGGCACCAGAAGCCCTGAGAGGGTCCCTGGAATTTGGGATTGCCTTAGTGAGTGAAGCGGATTGATGGAAATCAGACATACAATATGAGGCGGAGAGTTGGACCTGATGGAGTTTGAAACAATATTCCCATTCCTGGAACAATGCCGCTCCCAATTTCCATCCCTCAGTATCGCCACAATTCCCAGTCTTTGGAATTTATCAATCAATTCCCTGAATAAGTCATGGCTTGTCTCAGCAGGGATTTCACTTGGCTGATGTCATCTGTTTGCGAATCATTTCAAAATCTCTGTTTTTTAACTCCGTTGAAACTTCACTGTCTCGGTGGAGACGGAAAATGGTATAAAATCTCCGGGAATGTTCTGCCCCGGCATTTCATTTCGAGAGATTACCGGTAGCTCACGGGGACACGTCGCTGGGCAGATAAAATGGGGGAAGTGTTTCGGTAATATTTAGACGTGGAGAAAATCTTGTACGTGATCACTGCTGCCGTTGGATTCCCTGGTAAGTGAGCAGAACAATTCAAATTTTATAGCTACGTGTGTTATGTGTATTGAGCTGATTCTGATTCTGTTACAATATTCCTAACTGATGATCGTTGTACAACAATATGTGGAGTATATCAATCCTCTCGGTGAAATATTTTTGAATTAACGATACGACTTTTTTTAATTTCAGACAGCCGAAACTAACCCTCTTTTTCTCTCTGCCGGGACCCACTAGAATGTTGTTCTTGCCTTCGGTGGGACCTTGCCCTGAGTTGTCCCAGTGTTCGGGACAGGCAGCTCTCCGGGACGGTGTGACTGGGAGGGGTTTACATTGTGAAGTTCACTGTGTCTGAGGTATTGGTCAAAGTGAACACCCGCTCCTGTGGACACGTCTCACTGTGGAGTCTGTCACAGTCGGATTCCACCCGCCTGTTGGTCAATAATTGGATCGATCTCCTGAACCAGTGGCCGCGGATCTACCGGCGTGTGTTGTTACCGAACTAAACTTACTGTGGAATGAATCCATTAACGGAGCCACTCTGCTGCCGGACCCTAAATGTGGACGAGCCGTGTTGCAGGACACGGAATGGGCCCTCATACGGCGCTGGAGGTGTCCGATGAGCGTCCCTGCGCAGGAAAACGAACTGGCAGTCCTCCAGAGCAGGAGGAATGTGCGGATGGAAGGACACATGACGAGACGTGAGCACAGGTGCCAGCTTGCCCACTGTCTGCCGGAAACGTTGCAGGGCGTCCGAAGGCTGCTCCACTGGTCCCTGTGCCGGTAAAATGAATTCCCCGGGAACCGTCAAAGGGGGCTCATACACCAACTCGGCGGAGGAGGAGGCCAAGTCCTCTTTGAGTGCGGTGCGGATCCCTAGTAAAACCCATGGCAGGGCGTCCACCCAGTCTGGGTCTATGAGCCGAGCCTTCAGGGAGGCCTTCAGCTGGCGGTGAAACCGTTCCACCAGGCCGTTCGCCTGAGGATGGTCCGCTGTAGTGTGGTGTAGGCGAACTCCCAAGAAGCGTGCCATAGCCGACCACAGTTCCGAAGTAAAGTGCGCCGCCAAGTCCTGAGCGCAGGTGGCTGTCGAGGTGTCCGCCAGCGGAATGGCTTCCGGCCACCGCGTGAAGCGATCGACCACGGTGAAGAGGTGGGTCATGACACGGGCCGGCGGCAGCGGCCCCACGGTGTCCACATGAATGTGGTCGAACCGCTGCCTTGGAACACCAAACTCCTGCAGAGGCGCACGCACGTGTCGCTGGATCTTGGCGGTCCGGCACGGGATGCAGGTGCGGGCCCAGTGTGCGACCTGCTTACGCAGCCCGTGCCACATGAAGCGGGAGGCTACGAGGGCCACCGTCGCCCGAATGGAAGGACGAGAAAGCCCGTAGTGCACCTCGAAAACACTGCGCCGCCAGGCGACGGGGACGATGGGCCGCGGCAGGCCAGTGCAGGTGTCGCACAAAAGCGTTGCGTCCCCTGGGCCACAGACAATGTCCTCCAGCTGCAGGCCCGAAACGGCCGTTCGATAGGCGGGCAGTTCCTCGTGCACCAGCGGTGCGGCTGCTAGGGCGGAATAGTCAATATCCCCGGCCATTCGTAGAACGGCGTGGACCGCGGGTCTAGACAGGACGTCGGACACCCTGTCGTTCTTGCCCTCCACGAAAAGGATTGAGGTGGTATACTCGGACACGTACGCCACCTGCCTCTGTTGCCGCGCAGACCACGGATCCAAAACCTTGGCATACGCAAAGGTGAGTGGCTTGTGGTCCGTAAATGCGGTGAAGGGTCTCCCCTCCATGAAGTACCGAAAGTGGCGTACGGCGAGGTAGAGGGCGAGGAGCTCACGGTCTAAAGCGCTGTAACGCTGTTGGGCCCCGCTGAGTTGCCTGCTAAAGAAAGTGAGTGGCCGCCAACACCCGTCGATGAGCTTCTCCAGCACCGCAACGAGCGCCACCTCGGAAGCGTTCACGGTCAGGGCGGTTGGGGCATCCTCCCTGGGATGGCCGAGCATCGTGGACCTGGCCAGGGCCTCCTTGGCATGCTCGAACGCCGCTCCTGCTTCGTCGTCCCACTCGACCTCCTTGCGACGACCAGCCATGAGGTGGAAGAGTGGGCGCATAGTTCCGGCTACCGCCGGCAGGAAGCGGTGATAAAAGGAAATCATCCCAACAAATTCGTGCAGGCCCTTAACGGTGGTCGGACGGGGGAACCGGCGGACAGAGTCCACCCTGTCCGGAAGGGATACCACCCCTTGTGGGGCCACCCGATGGCCGAGGAAATCGATGGCCGTCATTCCAAAACGGCACTTGGACGTGTTGACTGAGGTAGGCACAGTGCTCCTGCCTCGAGCGGCTGGCCACGAATACGTCGTCGAAGTACACGAAAACAAAGTCTAGGCCACGGCACACTCAGTCCATAAGCCGTTGGAAGGCCTGTGCGGCGTTCTTCAACCCGAACGGCATCCTTAAAAATTCGAACAGGCCAAACGGATGTCTTGGGAATGTCGTCGGGGTGGACCGGAACTTGATTGTACCGGCGCACAAGGTCCACCTTGGAGAACACAGATACTCCGGCGAGGTGGGCATTTGAGTATAGGAGCAGGGAGATTCTGCTGCAGTTCTACAGGGCATTGGTGAGACCGCATCTGGAGTATTGCGTACAGTTTTAGTCTCCTAATCTGAGGAAAGATATTCTTGCCATAGAGGGAGTACAGAGAAGGTTCACCAGATTGATTCCTGGGATGGCAGGACTTTCATATGAAGAAAGACTGAATAGACTCAGCTTGTACTCGCTGGAATTTAGAAGATTGAGGGGGGATCTTATAGAAACTTACAAAATTCTTAAGGGGTTGGACAGGCTAGATGCAGGAACATTGTTCCCGTTATTGGGGAAATCCAGAACAAGGGGTCACAGTTTAAGGATAAGAGGGAATTCTTTTAGGACCGAGATTAGAAAGTTTTTTTTCACACAGAGAGTGGTGAATCTGTGGAATTCTTTGCCACAGAAGGTCGTTCAGGCCAGTTCATTGGCTATATTTAAGAGGGTGTTAGATGTGGCCCTTGTGGCTAAAGGGATCAGGGGGTATGGAGAGAAGGCAGGTACGGGATACTGAGTTGGATGATCATGCTGAATGGCTCGAAGAGTCGAATGGTCTACTCCTGCACCTATGTTTCTATGTTTCTATGTTTCTAAGTCCTGGATGTGCGGGACCGGTTCCTGTCGTCGACAGTCGCGTCGTTCAAGCGCCGATAGTCCCCACATGGGCGCCAGCCCCCATCCTCCTTAGGGACCAAGGGCTACCGGAGGGGCCCACGATGCCCATTGACTCCATCCGGCGGAACTGCTCCCGAGCTAGACGGAGCTTGTCTGGAGCGAGACGCCGCGCTCGGACGTGCACGGGTGGCCCGGTGCTGAGGATGTGATGCTGCACCCCGTGCTTGGGAGCGGAGGAGCGGAAGTGGGTTTCAACAATATCCGGGAAATCCGCCAGGATGCGCGCTTAAGTTGTTTCCACGGACGACAGCGGTGCGACGTTAGGGGAGACCGCTAGGGCCTAGCGTGCAGGAGTGCACTTAGCGCTGCCGCCTGACATCCACAAGCATCGAATGCGCCCGCGGGAAGTCGGCGACCCACAGCGGCTGGGAAACGTCGGCGATGACAAACCCCCATGGAAACCAGCTATTGCCGAAGTTAAGGGCGAGTTTACGGACCCCGTAAGTGCTGATGGGGCTCCCGTTCGCCGCAGTAAGGAGGGGGCCGCGTTTGCCCGCATGGATATCGGCGGTGGTAGGAGGTAGGTTCATGAGGAACCGACCCCCGGTGCGGCGATCCCGAACGAACACGCGATGGATCTGGCCGGCCGCCGAAGGAATCACTGACGGCCGGCCCCTGCGTTTCCCGGAAAGGCACAAGGTGGGCGACATTGCTTTGCATTTGGTCCCGAGCGACGGTGATAATAGCACCAGCCCCCTCTGCTGGTGTGCGGTTGTGGTGCGGACTGGGATGCCCACCAGCGCCCTCCGGTGGCCTCCAGCGGTACGGTAGGTGGTGCTGACTGGGCTGTGCTGGCGTCTGAAGGAACTGCCGGCGGGCCGTGCGTGAACGACGTGCCTGCGCCGGGGTGCCCGATGGCGGCCGGATTTCGCCGCGGAGGTCGGCCTGAGACGCTGTCGACGGAGGCCCCGGCTTGCTGTGCGCCTCCCGACGCCGTAGGAAAGACGGCCATCGCTTCCTGGTCCTCCCAACGGGCCATCCAAAGTTGGTCGGCGCGCTCGCCCAACGCCTACGTTTCAGTGAACGGATCACCGGCGAGCAGCAGGCGGAGGTCGGTTGGTAGCTGCCGAAGGTAGGCATGTTTAAACAAAATACAGGGCTCGTGGCCGCCCATAAGGTCGAGCATGTCCTCCAGGAGGGCCGACGGCCGTCGGTCCCCGAGGCCTTCCGTGCTCATAACTCGAGCTGCCCGCTCGGACTCGCTGAGGCCGAAACTCCTGATAAGCAGGGCCTTGAGGCCCGCATATTTGTTAGCTGACGGGGGGGGGGGGGGGGGGCGAACAGATAGGGTTTTACTCGTCTCGCAGTATCCTCGCCCAGGGCGCCGACGACGTAGAAGTACTTCGTCTCGTCCACCGTCACGCCTCGCACAGCAAACTGTACCTCTGCCTGCTGGAACCAGACCTCCGGTTCTTCGGTCCACAAGGTCTGGAGTTTGAGCGCGACGGCATCGAGGTCGGCGGGACCGGGTTGCGCATTGTTGCGATTCATCACGACACGTGATGAACGTCGGCATCACCAATGTAGTGGCCTGGCGGAGGCCAGAGAAAAGGCTGGACGCTAGGCAGGTTTACTAAAGGTCTTTACTTGGCTGTGAGCTTCTACTCACAGCGAAGTCCACCTCGAGTTAAACCACACCCCCCAACGGGCTGACTCTTAACCCCTCAGCCTGTCCGTCAAGTGACGAGGGGGCTGACCCAAGGAGTGGCCTGATACCCAGGGACCGCCACAATTTCATATTTCACTCCAACATTTTCCCCACCACCGATGTCAGGCTAACTGGTCCATAATTCCCCGTTTTCTCTCTCGATCACTTCTTGAAAAATGGGATAACATTAGCTTCCGTCCAATCCACTGGAACTATTCCTGAATCAATCGGACACTGGAAAATGATCACCAATGCGTCCACGATTTCTAGAGCCACTTCCTTGAGTACTCTGGGATGCTGACCATCAGGCCCTAGGGATTTATCAGCCTTCAGTCCCACTGAATTAATCTAACAACTATTTCGCGGCATAATGCAGTGGAGGCCAATTCACTGGATGAACTTAAAATAATGTTCGATGGAGCTCTAGGGGCTAGTGGAACCAAGGGATACGGGGAGAAGGCAGGCACGGGTTACTGATTATGGATGGTCAGCCATGATCACAATAAATGGCGGTGCTGGCTCGATGGGAAAAGTGGCTTCCTCCTGCACCTATTTTGTCTATGCTTTCATGGGTTTACCGGGAAAAGCTGACGGTTGAGAATTCCATCCTGGATCCAAGGACCAGCTCACAGTGAGTGATAATTGGCCATGGAACCCACTTAACTCAATTAAAAATTCTTGCTTTTTATGAACGTGTGCTGATTGCGATCTGAACGAAATCTCCGGTGCTCGAGAGAGGCGGATTGCCCATGGTTTGGGTAAACTGCGGTGACCGGTAATCAAACCCTGGCCGACTGCTCAGCAGGCAGCTGATGTGCTATCCTCAATAACTGAAGAAAGCAGACGCGCAACAGCATGTCTTTTCCCCAGATTCCAGAGCAGCAGTAGTGACGATCAGACGCACCGAATTTAGAAAAGGAAATCCGGAAACTACCATCTGCGAGAAATTATCCCCAAATGATCAACTGATTGGTTTTTATCCGCTCGGATATACAACTGCAGAAGGACCGCTTTGCTCCTATACTCAAATCCTCTCGTTATGAAGGTCAACATGCTACTAGCATTTACTGCATCGTTCTAGTCTCATATTGCAGCTTTCCACAATTAACTAGGGCAGACCTCAGCATCCAGACGATATGTTCACACCCAGTGTCGTCAGTCTGTACCCACCCTCCCTCTGTCTATTTCTCTCTGTGGAATCTTTCTCCTCACTTCCCATTTGTTCCGTCAGGACCTTCATCTTGTCCTCCCGAACAGATAGACGGAACATCTCATTCCAACCCTCAGCCATACGATGTGCTACACAGCACATTCCATGTTCTCCCTGCCTGTCCCCATTATAGCTTTACCTACTTTACAATAATTGAGCTGCCTGTGCTCGACCTCACTGTGAATCGGCCCGCAACGGCGAATGAGACCTGTTGCTTCACAGACCTGCTTGACCAGCAGAGTTCCTCCAGCTTTCTGTTGCAGGATTCCAGATTCTGTATCTCTATTCTCTTTTGATACAAAACTTATTTTTCTGTGT
Organism: Rhinoraja longicauda; assembly: GCF_053455715.1. Classification (NCBI taxonomy): domain Eukaryota; kingdom Metazoa; phylum Chordata; class Chondrichthyes; order Rajiformes; family Arhynchobatidae; genus Rhinoraja; species Rhinoraja longicauda. The sequence goes on along the minus strand of NW_027601273.1, from coordinate 231,295 downwards.
TGGTGGAAGACATTTGTTTCCCTCTTCCATCACCTGCTGATCACTGGCCTTTGCCATAGTCTAAACATGGGTTAGAGATACAGCGCGGAAACAGACCATCCTTAGAACCGATCACAAATCTTCTCACTTGTTTTTTTGTGCATTCTATCGACGGTACTGGGATTATACACTCAACTACTCAAATTAGGGGCTTGATCAATTTTGGGACACCGCATTAAATAGTCATTCAGGGGGAGGTCCTTATATATGGTAATTACGGGAGAGCACCGGTAAATGGTCAATTAGGGGAGGGCAGCACAAATGGGGATTTGCGGGTGCACCGTTATTGAAGTATGGCGGGTGGATAAACAACAAATATGACATTAGCGGAGGGAAACTGTAAATGTGGAAATAGGGGAGTGCGCCTGCAAATGGGAAGTCAGGAGAAGGCAACTCTACGTAGAATAAGGGGAGGGTCCTGCCTGTTTCCGTAAATGTTCCTACTTCTTTCTGTGAGTACTCATGTCTCTATCTTTCTATGTTTTCCCGTCTCTGTCTGCTGGTGTTCCTACCTCTATGTGTGCTCCTGATGGACTCCATCAAAGAACTTCCACGGTGTGTGAGAAGATACACACAGGAACATCCGCCCATCCACCCAGGTAAATAAACAATAAAATGAGCAAACTGGAGCTAGGAACATTACTCAGCATTGACCAGTTCCACTGTGTCCCTTCAGTACATTCTATGTGTTCCCACGTCCAGGCTCGCCTCGTCCATCCTGTAGGGATTGTTCCCTGTCGCCCTGTCCCTCGGCCACATTTCAGGGAAATCTGACCACGGAGCTGTGCTTCTGCTCCCTGCCAACGAACAACAATTGAAGCAGGAGGATCCGATGCAGAGATTTGTAACAAGCTGGTCAAGGGACGCGGATGACATCTTACGCGACTGCTATAAGACAGTAAACTGGTCCATGGTCAGGGATTCTGAAGCTAACCTGAATGAGTGCGCCTCTACCGTGACTGACTTCATCAACATGTGAGTGGAAGACTATGTGCCGCCGAAGTCAATCCGAGTGTTCCCCAACCGGGAACCATGGATGTACATTCACAGGTCCGATGCACACAAGTCAAACGATCCCAAGCGGTCCAAGAAGCCACGCTGTGGTCTCCGCAAAGCCATCAAGGATGCCAAGAGGCAATACCGGTTCAAACTTGCGTCCCAGTATAATCTCTGGGTCACACGGAGAATGTGGCACGGTCTGATTCAGATAAATGGATGCAAAGAATGTTTAGCCAATATCATTGGTGATACTGCAAACCCACCTGATGAACTGAATACTTTGTATGGTGACTTCTGGCTCTTCAGACTCCAGTGTGGCTCTCCCCAGATTAACAGTTGCAGAGGTTAGAGCGGCCTTCCTGTGGGTAAATCCACGAAAAGCAACAGGCCCAGACGGAGTTCCTGGCCGTGTCCTTAGTAGATGCGCTGAAAAGATAGCACCTGTATTGGTGGACATCTTTATTCTCTCCCGACTCCGTTATCAGGTACCCAGCTGCTTCTTGAAGACCACCATCATTCCAGTGTCCAGGAAAGGCAAGACCTCAAGTTTAAACGACCACCGAACAGTGGCCTTGACATCCACCATCATGAAATGTTTTGGGAGGCTTGTAATAGAACGCATTAAATCCAGTCTACCCAGGCGCCTTGACCCACTGCAGTTCGCCTACCGCCACAACAGGTCCGCGGACGATGCCATCGCCCTAGCCCTACACTCATTCCCAGATCACCTGGACCGTAGTAATTGCCGGGATTCTGAAATACAAGTGTGAAGCAAGATAAACGCAGAAGACTCAGATGAAACCCATATCGAATGTCCGAAGTGAGTGACCTAATAAAAGAACTGATTGTCCAAAAATAATGCATATTTCGCACAACTCAAGCGCACCTGAGTTAGAGTGTAAATTACATCGCCATCGCACATGAACATTGCTACAAAATCAGTTCAAGCCGAACAATAGAAATAAAAATAGCCGATAATGCTTACTTATTGCTAAAGTCGATTTGGTAGCTATATTCCAAATGTTGTGGCTGTATAAATGCACCATCTTCAACATGTCTCAACTACCGTTACTGAAAGCTCGTTCTTTATACGCATCGCCATCTGAGTGTTAAGGTCTTTTCTTCCAGTTCCTTGTAAATCTTGCCTCTTTTAACCCTCTGACCTCTGTAATTTGCTTCTCCATTCTGGGTAAATGACAATGCATCCACACTACTTATTCCCCTCACGATTTATACACCTTTGTAACTTTACCCCCCCCCCCAGCCTCCTGCCATCCAAGGAATATAGAACTTAACTCCACCTAGAGCTCGGGCCATAAAGATAATTATGAGCGAAGCCCTGCTTTAACTAACAACGGTGATACCACAAATTGGAAAAAAAGTACATAGACTGGACCGAGAGCCACGAGTCACACGGCAGAGAAACAGCCCAGCAACTATCCTTGTCTACGATTTCCAATTAATAAGTCCCAGCACATGCTCCGTAGATTATTATGCTTCGACGTTATCTCATTTAAAGAGCGCGATACGGATCATCAACTCGGTGCAGAGATTGAAGTGATAATTTGTCCCTCGAAAAAAAAGTGGCCTTCAAAGGACCAACAGTTGACCAGATGGTCTACCCTGTCACCTTCACGATAGTACGTATGTATGGATAGTACGGTCTGTCATCCCTACTCCATGGTGGATATTTTTCTATGGAACAGATGCGCCACCATACTGCGAACTATGTTCTGCATTCTGTATCTTCCATTTGCTTTATCTATTGTTCTTGAGTTTGAACTGATAACATCTGTATCTCGTATTTATTCCGTTTAGATCGCATGTAAAACAACGTTATTCATGCGCCTCGACACACGTGACAATAATGAACGTGAACCTGAAGCCTAAATCTCAATCCACCTTTCAACTTAATTGATTACACCTTTACAAACCAAGGAGGCTTCATAGTTAATAGAAGCATTGTATCATTAATCCTTTCCCACAGAAAAGCCACCAGCATCCAGAAAGACTCTTCACACCCCTGCAACAGTCTGTTCGAAATCCTTCCCTCGGGCAGACGATACAAGGCCTTCCACGCCCGCACCTCCAGACTCGGGAACAGCTTCATCCCCAGGGCCATAGCTGCTATGAACCTGTCCTGCTGAGCCGCATGGTCACATCGCACAGTGATCCGGCACAGATCTACTTGCACTTTATTCAGTCTTAAAACTGTTACAATTTGTTTCGTTGGGTTGTTGTTGTTTTAATTAATGAAATTATTGCTTAGTATGGAAGGCGCATTCCCAATCTCGTTGTACCCCTGTACAATGACAATAAAGATATATTGTATTGTATTGCACTGTATTGTATGTACCTATGCACATCGGCACAGTTTAATACGAATTTTACATCGGGTTCAAAAAAGGATTGGTGTTCCTACCGATATCTCGTTCACCAAATGCAAAGATGTAGCTCCCAGAAGAACGGTGGACTGGAATTATGCAAGGTGGCTTGAGAAAAGATTGTTAGTTATTCCAAATACCCGGACAAGTCTGGGTTTCGTGGAAATTATAAAACTACATGCAGAAAGATATTCTGTGTCATGAACTATATTCTTCATTCGGTATCTTTCCCTCAACCCGAACTATTGCACTTGTCTTTACACAGATTGTTTTTGTGTGAACTGAGTGAAAAGCATTTAAAACAAAGCTTTGCACTGCACCTCGTTACGTGTGATAATAATAGACCTACCCTGACTAAATGACCTGAGATAAATAACAACTCTGATCAGAGCGAGAACGGTCGTTCTACGATGCTGACTGAGATTGTACACGAGACACAGGCAGTATTGATATAAAAGAGAATGTGATAAATGGCCGTTAACCAGAAATCGATTGTTGGGCAATGGCGAGGAGAATGTGAAGTGTGGGGACGGGAGTAAGAAAACAAAACACACGCTGATACCGGGTTGCAGGCCGTAGTAATTCTCCAGCATCTGAAATACAAGAGGAGGTCAGGATATATTCAGATGTCGGAACACATCCGCGGAAGGAAGGAATATATGCTATGTCAGAAGTTAATGATGTCATCAAAACTCAGATATTGACGAGCAACATGCAGTGTGGTATCAATTTTCAAACTCAAAGCAACATCGATGCTGCTCGTCGGCCCACCTGGACTTTGTTGCAGAATCAGTTCCTGCTCAACATTTATTGCAGAACAGCTACCTAATTACTTTTTGCTACGGTCTCATTGGCATCTGTATTTCCAAACGCTCTGGCTGTAGAACACTTCACCACTAACTCTTTCGACTGCTTGTCCCATGTACCACCACCGTTGAAGTGTAAATTCCTTCCTTCAGTTTCTTTTAAATCTTGCCACTCTGAAGTGGAGCAATCACATTGAAGCGACACCCTAGAAGGGACACACACGAAAACAAAAAGACAATTGTTATGTCCCCTGTTACCCTTGTCAAAATACGGTAACAGAATAAAGGGGAGGCCATTTAAAACTGAGATAAGAAGAAACTTATTCACCCAGATAGTTGTGAATTTGTGGATTTCTCTGAAAGAGAGTTAGATAGAGCTCTAGGGGCTAGTTGAATCAAGGGATATGGGGAGAAGGCAGGCATAGCTTACTGCTTGTGGATGATGAGCCATGATCACAATGAACGGCGGTGCTGGATCGAAGGTCCAAATGTCCTCCTCCTGCACCTATTTTCAATGTTTCTACAAGCATATTGTCACATTTCATAGCAGATTGGTTTGGGAATAACTCTGCCAGGACCGCGAGAAATTGCAGAGGATTGTAAATATAGCCAGTCTATTAGAGACCCCCAGTCCAATCATATTATCCATCTACATTCCACGCTGCATAACATTACCCAAACACCCAACATAATCAAAGACTTGGTCAACCCCGCTCAGTTCTTCTTTCCCCAACTCCAATCCGGCAAATGGTGGAGAAGCTTGAAAGCGCGTATCACCAGACTTAGGAATAGGTTCATTTCCTCCGTTATTGGGGTTATGAACGGTCCCTCCAGAGGCTAGGATACTAATTCAATTCCCTACACCCCATCATGGACATTGAACTCCGTCTGGGGTACAGATGTACAACCATGTGCTGCAGTGCTGATACATGGATTCTGGACGCTGTAACTTCCACTTTGCTCTATCTATTGTCATGTGTCATACACCGCCGGGACAGGTCCTTCCACCCAACCTGCCAACGCCGATCAATGTACCCCATCTACAACGTCCCAACTACCGCCGTCGGCGTGAATCACTCTCAACTCTTCCTAGATGTGCTTGTCCAAATGTATTTTAAATGATGTTAAATGGGCATGCAATAGCCCATCTACAGTTTCTCTTTCAACTACCTCCCTTTGCCGCTCATTCTATATGTCTGCCACCCGCTGTTCGAATCCATACACTTACCACGTTCTGAGTGGATCCGCATACACAAGTGCCCTTTGTCCACGAGCTTGAACCGACAGCGTCAATATATGAGAAATGTAATCTGTTTGGATAGCATGCAGAACAAAGTTGTTTGCTGCACCTCGGTACATGCAACAATATTAAACCTAAAACTGAAGCAAAAACCTAAAGCGCCTGTCACCTTCAGTGTTTACAACAACACCAAACCAGCAGGATCTGTCATCGGTCATACAAGCATTGCTTCATCCGTCGTTCGAGCTGTGCAAATCGGCACAGTAAATAATATTGTTGCACGAATTCTTTCCTTTCTGTTTTCACAGACCTCGAGTTCTCCAACTGCACGTGTCCAGTTCTACGGAGAACGCAACGTGACAATATTCAGCATGATATTCTATGCAATGAACTATATTCTGCATTCTGTATCTTCCTTGCTCCATCTCCATGACTATAACTGATTGTAACTGATGGTATAACTGATCTGAATGGATAGCTAGCAAACTCACGCCTTTCACTGCACCTCGGAACATGTGATGATAATAGACGTAGTCTAACCTCGCCTAACCTAATGATCTGACATAAGTAACAACTATGATCAGAGCTGAATATTCGAACTAAGATGACTACTAAGATTGTCCATGTAACACAAACTGTATTGATATACAAGAGAAGGTACTGAGTGGGGGGTAAACCACAAATGAACTGTTGGACAAATGCGAAGACATGGTGAGGATTCGGCACAGGAGGGAGATCACAGTAAAATACCTGATACCGTATCGCGGACCGTATTAATGACCGTGCATGTGCATTACTGGACTTATAGATAATAGACAATAGGTGCAGGAGGAGGCCATTCGGTTCCTCGAGCCAGCACCGCCATTCAATGTGATCATGGCTGATCATTCTCAATTAGTACCCCGTTCCTGCCTTCTCCCCATACCCCCTGACGGAGCTCTATCTAGCTCTCTCTTGAAAGCGTCCATAGAATTGGCCTCCACTACCTTCTGAGGGAGAGAATTCCACAAATTTACAACTCTCTGAGTGAAATACGTTTTCCTCATCTCCATTCCAAATGGCCTACCTC
>NW_027601273.1:212740-224258 GCF_053455715.1 Rhinoraja longicauda | reverse complement strand
CTCCTTACTATCCCCACACAATCCCCACACAATCCCCACACACTACTTCCCAAGCAACACAGCTTGGTGCTGCTTGCTACTGCTGCTGCTTGCTGCTGCTTGCTGCTGCTTGCTGCTGCTTGCTACTGCTGCTACTGCTGCTTGCTGCTGCTGCTACTGCTGATTGCTGCTCACAGGCTGTCTGACAGTCTATCCTGCTGGCTAGCAATGTAGCTCTCGAGATAGCTGGATTGATAGCTACAGAGTTAGATATTTTGGTAACTACATAGCTAGGTTGCTGACGAGACTGATGGCTAGATAGATAGATAGATTAGTAGATTGTTAGCCAACCACTTTGACGGTCAGATAGCGGTTTAACTTGGTAGAGCTTTGGTAGATGGCTAGTGAGGTAGGCAGCTAGCCAGCCACACCAGTAGATGGCTCAGTAGACAGATAGCAAGTGAGTTTTACAGAGATTTAGCACCTATCTAGCTGGATCCAACTAGGACTCTCTCGTTCTCCCTTTCACGCGGCCGCCAGAAAGCGAGTGAGCGAGAGAGGGCACTCCACAAAGAGTTGCCTACAAAACTACCGAATTATTTTGCTGTGCAGAGATCCAGCTATCTCGCCACCCATCTATCTAACGTTCAAGCTATCTAGCAATGCAGCTATTTAGCTATGTAATAATAATAATAATAAGAATTCATTCATTTTTTATAGCGCCTTATCGGGTGCTCAAAGCGCTTTACAAAAACCGGGCGATGGAAAGTGCTGCGGCCGAGCCGAGCAGGCCGATGAAAGTCCTGAGCCCCCACCGGGCGATGGAAAGTGCTGCGGCCGAGCCACGCAGGGCGATGAAGGGCCTGCGGGCGGGTCGATCGTACCTCGCGCTTCGGGGCGGTCGAAGCTGCTACGGCTGGAGCTCCCGAAAGCCGGTCGCCAGCCAGGGACCTGCGAACTCCCGATGTTGCGAGCTAACACGCTCTCTGGCTGTCTTTCCCGCTGGCTATCAATCTACATAACTTGATATCCAGCTATTTGGCTGTCATGCTAACTAGTAAAGCAGCTTTCCGCCTATTTAGGGATCCAGCAACCTATCAATTTGACTATCCATCCAGCTGTCCAGCTGTATAGTTAACAGGCTAAATAGCTATCTCTCTAACTAGCTAGCATGCTATCTATCTCTCTATCGAGCTAGCCACCTAGCTATGCACACTTCTAACTATTTACCTAGGTAGCTATCTTACTATCTAGCGAGCTATATATTTAGATATCTCCCCAGTTATCTACCCCGTTGGCTAGGAATCTAACTATCCAGCTATTCAGCTATATAGCTCGCAGTTTAGCTAGCTATCCAGTGATCTAATTACGGAACTATCTATCCACTTGTCTCTGTGAGAATCAATCTATCTATTTATTTCTTAATCTGGCCATCTAGCGATTTACATATCTCCTATTGCTATCCAACTATCTAGCTATTTAGCCATGTAGTTATCTATCTAGCCAGCTGCATAGCTATCTATCTATCTAACTATGTAGCCAGCTGGCCAACAATCCTTCTAGCCATCTACTCATCAAGCCATCTCGTTATCTGACTACCCACCCATCTGGCGTTATTCAGCTCGCCATCTACCCAACCAGCCAGCTTCCCAGCTGGTCAATTAGTCAAGTAGCCAACTAGCCTTTCATCCGTCTAGCCAGATAGCCATTTAGGCATCTAGTCATCCAGTCATTTAGATATATAGCCATTATGAGTGATCTATCTGGCAATTAATTTGCTAGGTAGCTATCTACAAAGCTAGGTATAGCTAGATCTCCATCTGTGGGCCTCGCGAGAGAGGGAGCGCACCGCATAGAGAGCTGCCTATGTCTCTAGCTAGACAATAGACAATAGGTGCAGGAGGAGGCCAATCGGCCCTTCGAGCCAGCACCGCCATTCAATGTGATCATGGCTGATCATTCTCAATCAGTACCCCGTTCCTGCCTTCTCCCCATACCCCCTGACTCCGCTATCCTTAAGAGCTATATCTAGCTCTCTCTTGAATGCATTCAGAGAATTGGCCTCCACTGCCTTCTGAGGCAGAGAAATCACAGATTCACAACTCTCTGACTGAAATTATTTTTCCTCATCTCAGTTCTAAATGGCCTACCCCTTAATTAAACTGTGGCCCCTTGTTCTGGACTCCCCCAACATTGGGAACATGTTTCCTGCCTGTAACGTGTCCAACCCCTTAATAATCTTATACGTTTCGATAAGATCTCCTCTCATCCTTCTAAATTCCAGTGTATACAAGCCTAGTACTCCAGGTGCGGTCTCACTAGGGCCCTGTACAACTGCAGAAGGACCTCTTTGCTCCTATACTCAACTCCTCTTGTTATGAAGGCCAACAGTCCATTGGCTTTCTTCACTGGCTGCTGTACCTGCATGCTTCCTTTCAGCGACTGACGCACTAGGACACCCAGATCTCGTTGTACGTCCCCTGTTCCTAACTTGACACCATTCAGATAATACTCTGCCTTCCTGTTCTTACCACCAAATTGGATAACCTCACACTTATCCACATTAAACTGAATCTTCCATGCATCCGCCCACTCACACAACCTGTCCAAGTCACGCTGCAACCCCATAGCATCTTCCTCACAGTTCAACCTACCACCCAGCTTTGTATCATCTGCAAATTTGCTAATGGTACTTTTAATTTCTTCATCCATGTCATTGATGTATATTGTAATTAGCTGCGGTCCCAGCACCGAGCCTTGCAGTACCCCATTAGTCACTGCCTGCCATTCTGAAAGGGACCCATTTATCCCCACTCTTTGCTTTCTGTCTGTAAACAAATTTTCTATCCATGTCAGTACCCTATTTCCTATTTCTAATTTTGCCCCATAATCTCCTATGTGGAACCTTGTCAAAAGCTTTCTGGAAGTCAAGGTACACCACATCCACCGGCTCTCCCCTGTCAATTTTCCTAGTTACATCCTCAAAGAATTGCAGAAGATTAGTCAAGCATGATTTCCCCTTCGTAAATCCATGCTGACTCGGAACAATCCTGTTACTGCTATCCAAATGCTCCGCAATTTCGTCTTTTATAATTGACTCCAGCATCTTCCCCACCACTGATGTCAGACTAACTGGTCTACAATTTCCCGTTTTCTCTCTGCCTCCTTTCTTAAAAAGCGGGACAACATTAGCTACCCTCCAATGCACAGGAACTGATCCTGAATCTATAGAACATTGGAAAATGATCACCAATGCGTCCACAATTTCTAGCGCCACCTCCTTAAGTACTCTGGGATGCAGACCATCAGGCCCTGGGGATTTATCAGCCTTCAGTCCAATCAGTCTACCCAACACCATTTCCTGCCTAATGTGGATTTCCTTCAGTTCCTCCGTCACCCTAGGATCTCTGGCCACTAGAACATCTGGAAGATTGCTTGTATCTTCCTTAGTGAAGACAGATCCAAAGTACCGGTTCAACTCGTCTGCCATTTCCTTGTTTCCCATAATAAATTCCCCAGCTTCTGTCTTCAAGGGACCCACATTTGCCTTGACTATTGTTTTCCTCTTCACATACCTAAAAAAACTTTACTATCCTCCTTTATATCATTGGCTAGTTTACCCTCGTACCTCATCTTTTCTCCCCGTATTGCCTTCTTAGTCGTCTTCTGTTGCTTTTTAAAAGAGTCCCAATCCTCTGGCTTCCCACGCTTCTTTACTTTGTTGTATTTCTGCTCTTTTATTTTTAAGCTGTCCTTGACTTCCCTTGTCAGCCACGGGTGTCTCTTACTCCCCTTGGAATCTTTCCTCCTCTTTGGGATAAATTGATCCTGCAACTTCTGCATTATTGTTTCCAATAGTGGAAACATCCTTTCTACATCCACTCTGTCCAAGCCTTAAACTATTCCGGATGTTTCAATGAGGTCCCCCCGCATTCATCTTATCTCCAGCAAGTACAGGCCCAGTGCTGACAAATGCTCATCATAGGTTAACCTACTCATTCCTATGATCATTCTCGTAAACCTACTCTGGACCCTGTCTAGACCCAGCACATCCTTGCTTATATATGGGGCCCATAATTGCTCGCAATAATCCAAATGCTGTCTTACCAGCGCCTTATAGAGCCTCAAAATTGCATCATTGCATCTGTATACTGTACAAACATTCTTGAACTAAATGCTGGCATCGAATTTGTTTTCTTTGCTACTGAATCGATTTGCAGATTAACTTTTTGGGAATATTGCACCAGCACGCCCAAATCCCTTTGCACCTCCGATTTCTGGATACTCTCCCCATTTGGAAAATAGTCTACGTCTTAATTCCTACCACCAAACTGCACGATTGCACATTGTGCTACACTATATTCCATCTGCCACTTCTCTGCCCACTCTCCCAACCTGTCCAAGTCCTTCTCCCAAGTCCTTGCTTTCTCTACACTACCTGCCTTTCCACTTGTTTTCGTCTCATCCGCAAACATGAACACAAAGCCTTCAATCCCCTCGTCAAAATCATGAATATACAAGGTGAAGAGTTGCGGCCCCAGCACCGACCCCTGCGGAACTCCGCTAGTCGCTGGAAGCCAACCAGAAATAAAAACACTTTTATTGCCAATCTTTCTCACGACACAAGACCCCCTCACTGCACACAGCTCCACTTCCCCCCCACTCCACCATCTCTCTCCATCCCACTCCTCTCTCTCTCTCCCCTCTGCTTCCTCCCTCTCATCCTCCAGATCTTCCGCTTCCCACTGCTCCCCTTCTCTCCCCACACTCCGGGTCTCTCTCGCCCCCTCTCACTCCACCAAACCTCTTTACCCACTCCTCGTCTCTATCCCCACAATACCTCTCCCCCCTACTCCCACGGCCCCTCTCTCCCTCTCCTCCAACCATCCGTCTCCCCACACCTCCCCACCCCATTTCTCCCCCTCCTGCTCTCCCCACGTCGCTCAATATTTGCCCGCTTCTTCTCTCCCCGTCACATTGCTCCCTCCCCTCCACCTCTCCCCTTCGCTCCGCTCACTCTCCCCACAATCCTCCTCCTTTCCACTCCTCCCCTTTCACCCCCCTTTCACCTCCCTTTCCGTCCACAATCCTCCCCTCTTTCTCCCCACACTCCTCGCTCTCTCTCTCTCTCTCTCTGGATAAGCAGTGACATTATCAGTGTGGTCAGTGATGGGTCTGGATAAGCAGTGACATGATCACATTAAATCTGACCCCGATGTTTTACATTTGATACGATGTAAAATAAAGAATCCTTTCTTTTTTTCTCTTCAGTTTTTATTGATTTTTCACAGAGATATATACAAAACAGTACAACACCATCGAAATAAATAAAATAAAATAAGAAAAACATCAGAAATAAATAAATAAACTAAATAGATAAATAAATAAACACGTTTGAATACGACAGTGTGGTACACTTACCAAATAAAATATAAAAAAGTAACAATGATTGGTTATCTGGAGATATTTCAATATTCGCACAAACATACCATCTCGTTCTATATAACACAATCTTCCAATATCTAGCTTTGCATTTATCTAGTTCGTGTCATGGCTCAAATAAACGATCCATTTTTCCCACATCTCAAAGAATCCCTTCTTTTTAATTCAAATGTTCGACTCTAAAGGGTTAACGCAGGTTCAATATCCATAACTAATCTAAACTTTAATGAGCACTAATTCCATCTTGCTGCTCTATCCGCGCTGGTAAACACGGCAGCTTAAGATACGTTAACTTGTTATTTTCTTCTTAATTAACACAGGTTAGAAATGCGAATTAACTCTCTCCGGCATACTCTTGAAAGAATAACACATAATGCTGAAAATTAAAATGCAGCTTCAGATATGAGAAAGGGGGAGTTGGTTAAATGTGCTGTGTACTTCGCCCAGTGGGGAATATTAGTTCCAGCCGGTGAACACTAGCTGTGGCTCTGTTCAATCTGCAGTTCATTTTGTGGTGAACCACTTCAGACCAGCTGACAGGTTGATGTGAATTCAAACCCACAGACCAGACAGTAAGGTCGGTCTGAGAGTAAGTGACCAACTCATCCGTCTGGGCAGTCCACACAGCGGCACATAGAAAGCTGCCACACACACAGACTTCATTTATGTGCTTATTTATCAAGTCATATTTATGTCACATTTATCAAGAGCATATCTTCCATCATGCAGTGCAAACCTGCCACTCGTAGAAACTGAAATAAACACTTCAATGATCAGGGACTGTTATTAAAAATCACCAATGTATGTGACAGGCAATTATAATGTTTTCTGCTTAATCTGCATCTTTGAGAAGAGTGGACATCTATCGATGTTTAATTTCCTTGATTTCAAGGTTAGAGTTCAGTGGTAATAAAATATCCAAGGGCCATTTAAAAGCAGTTTGTCTGTTAGTGCTGTACCTGGCGCAAATTTTGAGACAAAGGTTGCCGTGTTTCATGGGGAGGGATGGTGCATTTTAGTTCATCTGAACTATTCCCATTTGCCGGCATATGGATCATCTCCCTCTAAACCATTCCCCTCATGTACCTGTCCAAATGTCTTTGTGTTCCCATTATGACGTTACCTATGACACTGTCCACCTCTATGAGGTCACTGCACTGCCTGCTGCGCTCAATGGAATAAAGTCCTGGCGAGCCCAACATTTCCCTGGAGCTCCGACCCTTGTTTTCTGGCAACGTGTTGGAAAATATTTTCTTCACTCTTTGCAAATATGTGCCACATTTCCTAAACATGGTGACGTAAGATTATACACGTTACTCCAAGTGCGTCCTCACCAACGTCTTGTCTATCTGAACATAACTTTCTAACTTTTACATTTTATTCACTGGCTGATGAAGACAGTGCGCCAAAAAAACCTTCTCCACCACCCTATCCCCCTGTTACGTCCCTTTTCTTACAACAATGTACTTTTATTCTGAGATCCCTCTGCTCTACAACACTACCCAGCTAACTACCATTCACGGTGAAGATCATGCCCTGGCTTGTCTTCCCTAATTTAAAATCTCACACATCTGCAAGAAACACTATTTGAAATTTCTCAAGGCGACTTTCCAATTTGAAAAAGTTCCTACTTGATCCTTGCCAACCATTTTCAATGCCTGTGATACCGCCTACTTTAGTGTCAACTGCAAACTTATACATTAGTCCCTTACATTCTCAGGGAACTCATTGACACAGATGACAAACAACAATGAGCGCAGCACCAATCCCTGAGACAGACCACCACGCCTTGACCAATGAACAATAGACAATAGACAATAGACAATAGACAATAGACAATAGGTGCAGGAGTAGGCCATTCAGCCCTTCGAGCCAGCACCGCCATTCAATGCGATCATGGCTGATCACTCTCAATCAGTACCCCGTTCCTGCCTTCTCCCCATACCCCTCACTCCGCTATCCTTAAGAGCTCTATCCAGCTCTCTCTTGAAAGCATCCAACGAACTGGCCTCCACTGCCTTCTGAGGCAGAGAATTCCACACCTTCACCACCCTCTGACTGAAAAAGTTCTTCCTCATCTCCGTTCTAAATGGCCTACCACTTATTCTTAAACTGTGGCCCCTTGTTCTGGACTCCCCCAACATTGGGAACATGTTATCTGCCTCTAATGTGTCCAATCCCCTAATTATCTTATATGTTTCAATAAGATCCCCCCTCATCCTTCTAAATTCCAGTGTATACAAGCCCAATCGCTCCAGCCTTTCAACATACGACAGTCCCGCCATTCCGGGAATTAACCTAGTGAACCTACGCTGCACGCCCTCCATAGCAAGAATATCCTTCCTCAAATTTGGAGACCAAAACTGCACACAGTACTCCAGGTGCGGTCTCACCAGGGCCCGGTACAACTGTAGAAGGACCTCTTTGCTCCTATACTCAACTCCTCTTGTTACGAAGGCCAAAATTCCATTGGCTTTCTTCACTGCCTGCTGTACCTGCATGCTTCCTTTCATTGACTGATGCACTAGGACACCCAGATCTCGTTGAACTCCCCCTCCTCCTAACTTGACACCATTCAGATAATAATCTGCCTTTCTATTCTTACTTCCAAAGTGAATAACCTCACACTTATCTACATTAAACTGCATCTGCCATGTATCCGCCCACTCACACAACCTGTCCAAGTCACCCTGCAGCCTTATTGCATCTTCCTCACAATTCACACTACCCCCCAACTTAGTATCATCTGCAAATTTGCTAATGGTACTTTTAATCCCTTCGTCTAAGTCATTAATGTATATCGTAAATAGCTGGGGTCCCAGCACCGAACCTTGCGGTACCCCACTGGTCACTGCCTGCCATTCCGAAAGGGACCCATTTATCCCCACTCTTTGCTTTCTGTCTGTCAACCAATTTTCTATCCATGTCAGTACCCTACCCCCAATACCATGTGCCCTAATTTTGCCCACTAATCTCCTATGTGGGACCTTGTCGAAGGCTTTCTGAAAGTCTAGGTACACCACATCCACTGACTCTCCCTTGTCAATTTTCCTAGTTACATCCTCAAAAAATTCCAGTAGATTTGTCAAGCATGATTTCCCCTTCGTAAATCCATGCTGACTCGGAATGATCCCGTTACTGCTATCCAAATGCTCAGCAATTTCGTCTTTTATAATTGACTCCAGCATCTTCCCCACCACTGATGTCAGACTAACTGGTCTATAATTACCCGTTTTCTCTCTCCCTCCTTTCTTAAAAAGTGGGATAACATTTGCTATCCTCCAATCCACAGGAACTGATCCTGAATCTGTAGAACATTGAAAAATGATCTCCAATGCTTCCACTATTTCTAGAGCCACCTCCTTAAGTACTCTGGGATGCAGACCATCAGGCCCTGGGGATTTATCAGCCTTCAGTCCCATCAGTCTACCCAAAACCATTTCCTGCCTAATGTGGATTTCCTTCAGTTCCTCCATCACCCTAGGATCTCCGGCCCCTAGAACATTTGGGAGATTGCGTGTATCTTCCTCAGT
The DNA here is from genome assembly GCF_053455715.1 of Rhinoraja longicauda. Classification (NCBI taxonomy): domain Eukaryota; kingdom Metazoa; phylum Chordata; class Chondrichthyes; order Rajiformes; family Arhynchobatidae; genus Rhinoraja; species Rhinoraja longicauda. The sequence continues at coordinate 215,304 of NW_027601273.1, read as the reverse complement.
GAAGACAGATCCAAAGTAACGGTTTAACTCGTCTGCCATTTCTTTGTTCCCCATAATAAATTCCCCTGCTTCTGTCTTCAAGGGACCCACATTTGCCTTGACTATTTTTTTCCTCTTCACGTACCTAAAAAAACTTTTGCTATCCTCCTTTATATTATTGGCTAGTTTACCCTCGTACCTCATCTTTTCTCCCCGTATTGCCTTTTTAGTTAACTTTTGTTGCTCTTTAAAAGTGTCCCAATCCTCTGTCTTCCCACTCTTCTTTGCTATGTTATACTTCCTCTCCTTAATTTTTATGCTGTCCCTGACTTCCCTTGTCAGTCACAGGTGTCTCTTACTCCCCTTAGAGTCTTTCCACCTCTTTGGAATAAATTGATCCTGCAACCTCTGCATTATTCCCAGGAATACCTGCCATTGCTGTTCTACCGTCTTCCCTGCTAGGGCCTCCTTCCAGTCAATTTTGGCCAGCTCCTGCCTCATGCCTCTGTAATCCCCTTTGCTATACTGTAATACCGACACTTCCGATTTTCCCTTCTGCCTTTCCATTTGCAGAGTAAAACTTATCATGTTGTGATCACTGCCTCCTAATGGCTCTTTTACCTCTAGTCCCCTTATCAGATCAGGATCATTACACAACACTAAATCCAGAATTGCCTTCTCCCTGGTAGGCTCCAGTACAAGCTGTTCTAAGAATCCATCTCGAAGGCACTCTACAAACTCTCTTTCCTGGGGTCCATTTCCAATCTGATTTTCCCAGTCTACCTGCATGTTGAAATCTCCCATAACCACCGTAGCATTACATTTTTGACACGCCAATTTTATCTCCTGATTCAACTTGCACCCTATGTCGAGGCTACTGTTTGGGGGCCTATAGATAACTCCCATTAGGGTCTTTTTACCCTTACAATTTCTCATTTCTATCCATACTGATTCAACATCTCCTGTACGTGGATGGGACGGGTTGAGAGGGATATGGGGCAAACGCGGGCAGGTGGCACTGGGATAGAAGGGGCAAGTTGCATTGGAGTGGGCTAGTTGGGCCGGATATTTCCGTGCTGCATGACTGCATGGCGCTGCGACTTTTAAATGTATTCTTATATAGTGCACGAGGGAGAGAAAGAGGGAGAGAGAGAGAGAGAGAGGGAAGTGGAGGGAGAGAGAGGAAGTAATAAATATTAGCTCAATATATTGTAAATTTTGTTCTCAAGTGGAGGGGTGGTCATGGTATCAAATATTAGTTTAGTTTATCATTGTAAATTTATGAAAATGAAGTGGAGAGGGGGAGAGAGAAAGGGGGAGAGAGGAGAAAGAAAGAGAGGGGGAGAGACTGAAGGAAGGGATAGAGAATGATGAGAGAGAAGGGGAAAGAGAGGGAGGACAGAGAGGGGAAGTGAGAGAGAGAGGTGAGATAGAGGGGGAAGAGAGAAGAGGAAGAGAGGGGAGAGTTTAGTTTTTATTTTAACTTAGTTTATTTTATTTAGTCAAAAGAGAGGAGAAAGAGAAATGGGGTGGGGAAGAGAGAGAGGCGGGGAGACTGGGGAAGAGAGAGAGACGGGAGAAAAGGGAGAGAGGGAGAGGGCAGAGAGAGGGGGAGAGAGAGGAAAGGTCGGGAGAGGGAGGGAAGGGGTGAGTGGGGAGAGAGAAAGCGGGGAGATGGTATCAAATATTAGTTTAGTTTAAATGATTAGTGTAAATGTAGTCTTATAAAATGGGGGGGGAAGGAAAAAGAAGTAGAGTAAGAGGGGAAAGAGAGTGAGGGGGAGGAAGGGGAGGGAGACAGAGTGGGTAACAAATATTCGTTTAATTTATTGTAGAATTTATTATAAAATGGAATGCGAGAAAGAATATCAAATATTCGTTTAGTTTAGAAACATAGAAACATCGAAAATAGGTGCAGGAGTAGGCCATTCGGCCCATCGAGCCTGCACCGCCATTCAATATGATCATGGCTGATCATCCAGCTCAGTAGCCTTTACCTGCCTTCTCTCCATACCCCATGATCCCTTTAGCAAAAAGGGCCACATCTAACTCCCTCTTAAATATAGCCAATGAACTGGCCTCAACTACCTTCTGTGGCAGAGAATTCCACAGACTCACCACTCTCTGTGTGAAGAAATGTTTTCTCATCTCCGTCCTAAAAGACTTCCCCCTTATCCTTAAGCTGTGACCCCTGGTTCCGGACTACCCCAACATCGGGAACAATCTTGCCGCATCTAGCCTCTCCAACCCCTTAAGAATTTTATATGTTTCTATAAGATCCCCCCTCAGTCTTCTAAATTCCAGCGAGTACAAGCCCAGTCTATCCAGTCTCTCCTCATATGTAAGTCCCGCCATCCCAGGGATCAATCTGATAAACCTTCTCTGTACTCCCTCTAAGGCAAGAACGTCTTTCCTCAGGTTAGGAGACCAAAATATACACAATACTCCAGGTGCGGTCTCACCAAGGCCCTGTACAACTGCAGCAGAACCTCCCTGCTCCTAAACTCAAATCCTCTTGCTATGAATGCCAACATACCATTCGCTTTCTTCACTGCCTGCTGCACCTGCATGCCTGCTTTCAATGA
>NW_027601273.1:188994-212240 GCF_053455715.1 Rhinoraja longicauda | reverse complement strand
TGTGTTTGTGTTTGGGTCTCCCCCCCTCTTCTCCCCCCCCTCTCTCTCTCCCCCAGCTCTCTCTCTCTCTCTCTCTCTCTCTCTCTCTCTCTCTCTCTCTCTCTCTCCCCCCAGCTCAATCTCTCCCCCCTCTCTCTCTCTCCCCCAGCTCTATCTCTCTCTCTCCCCCCTCTCTCCTCTCTCTCTCTCTCTCTCTCTCTCTCTCTCTCCCCTCTCTCTCTTCCCTCCCTCCCTCCCTCTCCCTCTCTCTCTCTCTCTCTCTCTCTGTGTGTGCTTGTGTTACAGTTCTTGGCATTGTAATAAAAAACAGACGTCACCCTAATTGTGTGTGTGTGTGTTGTGTGTGTGTGTGTGTGTGTGTGTGTGAGCTGACTGACTTACCCCAGTCTAGTAGACACTCCGACACTCCAGCAGTTGTGACCAAGCTTGCGATGGCCGTCTTTTATCTGCCTGCCTGCCTGCCTGCCTGCCACCCGCGCCAACCTGAAGGGCCCAAACACTTGTCTTACACTCAGCCCATAACAGATATTGATTAACCCCGTACATACATACATACTTATACGGAACAGGGATAAAGAATAAACAGGTGTCGTGCGTGTGTGTGTGCGCGCGCGTTATAAACAAGTGCTGTCTGTGAAAAAAATCTTTATTGGTGTACGGTTCCTCCTGACATCCACCCACCCACCCACCGATCAATCAATCAATCAATCTTTGATTAATTCTTATTATTATTAATAATATTAATTATTATTACTATAGTATTATTATTGTATTTACTACCCCCGGCATCGCATTAGGATGACTTTTCAGGCTGCTGCAATGTTAAATGCAGTGATCGCCTTGCATTAAAGAAATATTGCAACACCCTGCGATGTGAAATGCAATAATAATCCTGCAAAACCTCTCAAATGTTAAACGTGACTAATGCATCGTATTAGGATAACTTTGCAGTCTACTGCAATGTTAAATGCAGTGATAGCCTTGCAATAAAGTCATCTAGCGACCCCCAATGGATGTTATATGCATTAAATTAATTGCAATAATCCTGCAAAACCTCTCAAATGTTAAATGCAACAAATGCATCGCATTAGGATGACTTTTCAGGCTGCTGCAATGTTAAATGCAGTGATCGCCTTGCATTAAATAAATATTGCAACACCCTGCGATGTGAAATGCAATAATAATCCTGCAAAACCTCTCAAATGTTAAATGCGACTAATGCATCGTATTAGGATAACTTTGCAGGCTGCTGCAATGTTAAATGCAGCGATGGCCTTGCACTAAAGTCACCTAGCGACCCCCAGTGGATGTTAAATGCATTAAATTAATTGCAATCATCCTGCAAAACCTCTCAAATGTTAAATGCAACAAATGCATCGCATTAGGATGACTTTTCAGGCTGCTGCAATGTTAAATGCAGTGATCGCCTTGCATTAAATAAATATTGCAACACCTTGCGATGTGAAATGCAATAATAATCCTGCAAAACCTCTCAAATGTTAAATGCGACTAATGCATCGTATTAGGATAACTTTGCAGGCTGCTGCAATGTTAAATGCAGCGATGGCCTTGCATTAAAGTCACCTAGCTACCCCCAATGGATGTTATATGCATTAAATTAATTGCAATAATCCTGCAAAACCTCTCAAATGTTAAATGCAACAAATGCATCGCATTAGGATGACTTTTCAGGCTGCTGCAATGTTAAATGCAGTGATCGCCTTGCATTAAATAAATATTGCAACACCCTGCAATGTGAAATACAATAATAATCCTGCAAAACCTCTCAAATGTTAAATGCGACTAATGCATCGTATTAGGATAACTTTGCAGGCTGCTGCAATGTTAAATGCAGCGATGGCCTTGCATTAAAGTCACCTAGCGACCCCCAGTGGATGTTAAATGCATTAAATTAATTGTAATCATCCTGCAAAACCTCTCAAATGTTAAATGCAACAAATGCATCGCATTAGGATGACTTTTCAGGCTGCTGCAATGTTAAATGCAGTTATCGCCTTGCATTAAATAAATATTGCAACACCCTGCGATGTGAAATGCAATAATAATCCTGCAAAACCTCTCAAATGTTAAATGCGACTAATGCATCGTATTAGGATAATTTTGCAGGCTGCTGCAATGTTAAATGCAGCGATGGCCTTGCATTAAAGTCACCTAGCGACCCCCAGTGGATGTTAAATGCATTAAATTAATTGCAATCATCCTGCAAAACCTCTCAAATGTTAAATGCAACAAATGCATCGCATTAGGATGACTTTTCAGGCTGCTGCAATGTTAAATGCAGTGATCGCCTTGCATTAAATAAATATTGCAACACCCTGCGATGTGAAATGCAATAATAATCCTGCAAAACCTCTCAAATGTTAAATGCGACTAATGCATCGTATTAGGATAACTTTGCAGGCTGCTGCAATGTTAAATGCAGCGATGGCCTTGCATTAAAGTCACCTAGCGACCCCCAGTGGATGTTAAATGCATTAAATTAATTGCAATCATCCTGCAAAACCTCTCAAATGTTAAATGCAACAAATGCATCGCATTAGGATGACTTTTCAGGCTGCTGCAATGTTAAATGCAGTGATCGCCATGCATTAAATAAATATTGCAACACCCTGCGATGTGAAATGCAATAATAATCCTGCAAAACCTCTCAAATGTTAAATGCGACTAATGCATCGTATTAGGATAACTTTGCAGGCTGCTGCAATGTTAAATGCAGTGATGACCTTGCATTAAAGTCATCTAGCGACCCCCAGTGGATGTTAAATGCATTAAATTAATTGCAATCATCCTGCAAAACCTCTCAAATGTTAAATGCAACTAATGCATCGTATTAGGATAAATTTGCAGGCTGCTGCATTGTTAAATGCAGCGCTGGCGTTGCATTAAAGCAATATTGCAACCCCCTGGGATGTTAAATGCAATAAAATTAATTGCAATCATTTTGCAAAACCTCTCAAATGTTAAATGCAATTAATGCAACGCATTAGAACAACTTTGCAGGCTCCTGCAATGTTAAATGCAGCGCAGGCCTTGCATTAAAGCAAAATTGCAGCTGTTCTAGGGTATTAAATGCATTAAAATCATTGTAATAATCATGCAAAATCTCTCAAATGTTCAATGCAACTAATGCATCGTACCATTAAAATCTTTATTGGTGATCATCAATCTTTGATTAATTCTTCTTATTATTAATAATATAAATTATTATTACTATAGTATTATTATTGTATTTACTACCCCCGGCACGTAGCGGAACCTCCAGGGCAGGGAGGAGACTATCCGGCATGTGGCAGTGCTTCTAGGAAGTGTGTCTGATGTGTGTGGGTCTGTGTGTGTCTGTGTGTGTGTGGGTGTGTGTGTGGGTGTGTGTGTGTGGGTGTGGGTGTGTGTGTGGGTGTGTGTGTGGGTGTGTGTGTGGGTCTGTGTTTGGGTCTGTGTTTGGGTCTGTGTTTGGGTTTGTGTTTGGGTTTGTGTTTGGGTCTGTGTGTGGGTCTGTGTTTGGGTCTGTGTTTGTGTTTGTGTTTGGGTCTGTGTTTGAGTCTGTGTTTGGGTCTGTGTTTGTGTTTGTGTTTGGGTTTGTGTTTGTGTTTGTGTTTGGGTCTGTGTTTGGGTCTGTGTTTGGGTTTGTGTTTGGGTTTGTGTTTGGGTCTGTGTTTGGGTTTGTGTTTGAGTCTGTTTTTGTTTGGGTCTGTGTTTGGGTTTGTGTTTGGGTTTGTGTTTGTGTTTGGGACTGTGTTTGGGTCTGTGTTTGGGTTTGTGTTTGAGTCTGTGTTTGTGTTTGGGTTTGTGTTTGTGTTTGGGACTGTGTTTGGGTCTGTGTTTGGGTTTGTGTTTGAGTTTGTGTTTGTGTTTGGGTCTGTGTTTGGGTTAAACTGAATTAAATTGATTTGAACCGTGTTTAACTAAACTACATTAAATTAAATAAAGCTAAACTGAATTAAATAGATTTGAACCGTGTTTAACTAAACTACATTAAATTAAATAAAGCTAAACTGAATTAAATTGATTTGAACCGTGTTTAACTAAACTACATTAAATTAAATAAAGTTAAACTGAATTTAATTGGTTTGAATCATGTTTAACTAAACTACATTAAATTAAATAAAGCTAAACTGAATTACATTGATTTGAACCGTGTTCAACTAAACTACATTAAATTCAATTAACACAAAAAAACAGACAACACACTAATGGATTTAAAACACAAGAAGCTTACCCACTTGCTGGAGTTGGCAGAGGTTACAGGTTCGATGCCAGACTTGGCCGGTCTGAGCTCCCAATACTGCAATTAGCAGCATGCAGCTTTTTATTTATTGAGGAGCTGAGGTGACACACACACAAATTCCACAAACAGATGCCTTTACTTTATTTGGAATAAACCTGTTCCAAGTTAACTATCTGAGCTAAACTCTGTGCACAGGTTTCAGTGCTCAAGGCACCCAAGTGTGCTCCACAATAGAAACCATTATCACATTGGGGTAACCTTTACATGAAGGCAGTTTCGGCCATTGTCACAGATGGAAAACTAGCCACATTTCCTGTCCTCAGGTATCTTTGCAAAGAACTCGTATGTCTGCGCTGGCTTTTGCAGTACACATTTTTAAATTTACCAAAAAGCTACGAGCTTTAATTTATAAATTTATCAAAAAGCTACGTGCTTTAATTTATAAATTTATCAAAAAGCTACGAGCTTTGATTTATAACTTTATCAAAAAGCTACGAGCTTTAATTTTAAAATTTATCAAAAAGCTACGAGCTTTAATTTATAAATTTACCAAAAAGCTGCGAGCTTTAATTTTTAAATTTATCAAAAAGCTACGAGCTTTAATTGATAAATTTATCAAAAAGCTACGAGCTTTAATTGATAAATTTATCAAAAAGCTACGAGCTTTCATTTATAAAATATCTTTTAATAGCAAGAGGTGGAGGGAGAGGAGGGGGAGAGAGAGAGGGAAGGGGAGAGAGAGGAGAGAGAGAGAGATTCACACACACACAAACAAACTCAAAAAGCTACGAGCTTTAATTTATAAATTTATCAAAAAGCTACGAGCTTTAATTGATAAATTTATCAAAAAGCTACGAGCTTTAATTTATAAATTTATCAAAAAGCTACGAGCTTTAATTTATAAATTTATCAAAAAGCTACGAGCTTTAATTGATCAATTTATCAAAAAGCTACGAGCTTTAATTCATCAATTTATCAAAAAGCTACGAGCTTTCATTTATAAAATATCTTTTAATAGCAAGAGGTGGAGAGAGAGGAGGGGGAGAGAGAGAGGGAAGGGGAGAGAGAGGAGAGAGAGAGAGATTCACACACACACAAACAAACTCAAAAAGCTACGAGCTTTAATTTATAAATTTATCAAAAAGCTACGAGCTTTAATTGATAAATTTATCAAAAAGCTACGAGCTTTAATTTATGAATTTATCAAAAAGCTACGAGCTTTAATTTATAAATTTATCAAAAAGCTATGAGCTTTAATTGATAAATTTATCAAAAAGCTACGAGCTTTAATTGATCAATTTATCAAAAAGCTACGAGCTTTAATTGATCAATTTATCAAAAAGCTACGAGCTTTAATTTTTAAATTTATCAAAAAGCTACGAGCTTTAATTTATAAACCGGCATGTTGGTCGTTGTGGGCAGGTGGGACTAGTGTAGATGGGGCATGTTGGTCGTTGTGGGACTAGTGTAGATGGGGCATGTTGGTCGTTGTGGGCAGGTGGGACGAGTGTAGATGGGGCATGTTGGTCGGTGTGGGCAGGTGGGACTAGTGTAGATGGGGCATGTTGGTCGTTGTGGGACTAGTGTAGATGGGGCATGTTGGTCGGTGTGGGCAGGTGCGACTAGTGTAGATGGGGCATGTTGGTCGTTGTGGGACTAGTGTAGATGGGGCATGTTGGTCATTGTGGGCAGGTGGGACTAGTGTAGATGGGGCATGTTGGTCTGTGTGGGCAGGTGGGACTAGTGTAGATGGGGCATGTTGGTCGTTGTGGGCAGGTGCGTCTAGTGTAGATGGGGCATGTTGGTCGTTGTGGGCAGGTGGGACTAGTGTAGATGGGGCATGTTGGTCGGTGTGGGCAGGTGGGACTAGTGTAGATGGGGCATGTTGGTCGGTGTGGGACTAGTGTAGATGGGGCATGTTGGTCGGTGTGGGCAGGTGGGACTAGTGTAGATGGGGCATGTTGGGCGGTGTGGGCAGGTGGGACTAGTGTAGATGGGGCATGATGGCTGGTGTGGGCAGGTGGGACTAGTGTAGATGGGGCATATTGGTCTGTGTGGGCGGTTGGGACTAGTGTAGATGGGGCATGTTGGTCGGTGTGGGCAGGTGGGACTAGTGTAGATGGGGCATGTTGGTCGGTGTGGGCAGGTGGGACTAGTGTAGATGGGGCATGTTGGTCTGTGTGGACAGGTGGGACTAGTGTAGATGGGGCATGTTGGCCGGTGTGGGAAGGTGGGACTAGTGTAGATGGGGCATGTTGGTCGGTGTGGGCAGGTGGGATTAGTGTAGATGGGGCATGTTGGTCGGTGTGGGCAGGTGGGACTAGTGTAGATGGGGCAATGTAATTGGAAGATTCATCCATTTCTTCAGGTCCTCATCTATTTTTTTAATTAATGGTTTATAATTTAATTTATACAAATTATTTAACTTATTATCTACTTTAACTGCTAAGTACTTAATGCCTTCTTTTTGCCGTTTAAACTGACTTTCTCTTTTACATTGGTTATAATTGCCTTCAAAAAGAGGCATTATTTCAGTTTTATCTTTATTAATTTTATATCCTGATACTTTCCCGTATTCTTCCAATCTGAAATATAATTTTCTTAAGGATTCCAATGGTCTAGTAAGACAAATTAAGACATCATCTGCAAATAAAGTAATTTTGTGATCTTCCATGACTGAAGAAAATGTAGCCAAAGGAATATACTGCAAAAGGCAAGGGATGTTGTTTGCAAAGATACCTGACTACAGGGAATGTAGCCCAAGTTGTGATCATCCATCGCCTCTATTGTGTACATGGTTGGAGGTGTGAATGTAAAACAAGGGCCGAAGCTGCCTTCATGTCTGGTTACTCCAAGTGGAGATTTTTCTTTTTAATATAGTTTTGGAGAGTTTGAGAAAGGGAGGGAGGGAGGGAGGGAGGGAGGGAGGGAGAGAGAGGGAGGGAGGGAGAGAGAGGGAGGGAGGGAGAGAGAGGGAGGGAGGGAGAGAGAGGGGGAGAGAGAGAGATTCACCCACGTACAAACAAACTCAAAAAGCTACGAGCTTTAATTTATAGAAACAGAAACATAGAAAATAGGTGCAGGAGTAGGCCATACGGCCCTTCGAGCCTGTACGCACCGCCATTCAATATGATCATGGCTGATCATCCAGCTCAGTAGCCTGTACCTGCCTTCTCTCAATACCCCCTGATCCCTTTAGCCACAAGGGCCACATCTACCTCCCTCTTAAATATAGCCAATGAACTGGCCTCAACTACCTTCTGTGGCAGAGAGTTCCACTGGCAGAGAATTCCAGTGGAATTTATCAAATAAAATAAATTTATCAAAAAGCTACGAGCTTTAATTTATAAATTTATCAAAAAGCTACGAGGTTTAATTTATAAATTTATCAAAAAGCTACGAGCTTTAATTTTTAAATTTATCAAAAAGCTACAAGCTTTAATTTATAAACCGGCATGTTGGTCGTTGTGGGCAGGTGGGACTAGTGTAGATGGGGCATGTTGGTCGTTGTGGGACTAGTGTAGATGGGTCATGTTGGTCGTTGTGGGCAGGTGGGACTAGTGTAGATGGGGCATGTTGGTCGGTGTGGGCAGGTGGGACTAGTGTAGATGGGGCATGTTGGTCAGTGTGGGCAGGTGGGACTAGTGTAGATGGGGCATGTTGGTCGGTGTGGGCAGGTGGGACTATTGTAGATGGGGCATGTTGGTCGGTGTGGGCAGGTGGGACTAGTGTAGATGGGGCATGTTGGTCGGTGTGGGCAGGTGGGACTAGTGTAGATGGGGCATGTTGGTCGGTGTGGGCAGGTGGGACTAGTGTAGATGGGGCATGTTGGTCTGTGTGGGCAGGTGGGACTAGTGTAGATGGGGCATGTTGGTCGGTGTGGGAAGGTGGGACTAGTGTAGATGGGGCATGTTGGTCCGTGTGGGCAGGTGGGACTAGTGTAGATGGGGCATGTTGGTCGGTGTGGGCAGGTGGGACTATTGTAGATGGGGCATGTTGGTCGGTGTGGGCAGGTGGGACTAGTGTAGATGGGGCATGTTGGTCGGTGTGGGCAGGTGGGACGAGTGTAGATGGGGCATGTTGGTCGGTGTGGGCAGGTGGGACTAGTGTAGATGGGGCATGTTGTTCTGTGTGGGCAGGTGGGACTAGTGTAGATGGGGCATGTTGGCCAGTGTGGGAAGGAGGGACTAGTGTAGATGGGGCATGTTGGCCGGTGTGGGCAGGTGGGACTTGTGTAGATGGGGCATGTTGGGCGGTGTGGGCAGGTGGGACTAGTGTAGATGGGGCATGTTGGTCGGTGTGGGCAGGTGGGACTAGTGTAGATGGGGCATGTTGTTCGGTATGGGCAGGTGGGACTAGTGTAGATGGGGCATGTTGGTCGGTGTGGGCAGGTGAGACTAGTGTAGATGGGGCATGTTGGTCGGTGTGGGCAGGTGGGACTAGTGTAGATGGGGCATGTTGGTCTGTGTGGGCAGGTGGGACTAGTGTAGATGGGGCATGTTGGTCTGTGTGGGCAGGTGGGACTAGTGTAGATGGGGCATGTTGGCCGGTGTGGGAAGGTGGGACTAGTGTAGATGGGGCATGTTGGCCGGTGTGGGCAGGTGGGACTAGTGTAGATGGGGCATGTTGGTCGGTGTGGGCAGGTGGGACTAGTGTAGATGGGGCATGTTGGGCGGTGTGGGCAGGTGGGACTAGTGTAGATGGGGCATGTTGGGCGGTGTGGGCAGGTGGGACTAGTGTAGATGGGGCATGTTAGAAACATAGACAATAGGTGCAGGAGTAGGCCATTCGGCCCTTCGAGCCTACACCGCCATTCAATTTGATCATGGCTGATCATCCAGCTCAGTAGCCTGTACCTGCCTTCTCTCCATACCCCCTGATCCCTTTAGCAAAAAGGGCCACATCTAACTCTTAAATATAGCCAATGAACTGGCCTCAACTACCTTCTGTGGCAAAGAATTCCACAGATTCACCACTCTCTGTGTGAAGAAATGTTTTCTCATCTCGGTCCTAAAAGACTTCCCCCTTATCCTTAAGCTGTGACCCCTGGTTCTGGACTCCCCCAACATCGGGAACAATCTTCCCGCATCTAGCCTCTCCAACCCCTTAAGAATTTTATATGTTTCTATAAGATCCCCCCTCAGTCTTCTAAATTCCAGCGAGTATAAGCCCAGTCTATCCAGTCTTTCCTCATATGAAAGTCCCACCATCCCAGGGATCAATCTGGTGAACCTTCTCTGTACTCCCTCTAAGGCAAGAAAGTCTTTCCTCAGGTTAGGAGACCAAAACTGCACACAATACTCCAGGTGCGGTCTCACCAAGGCCCGTACAACTGCAGCAGAACCTCCCTGCTCCTAAACTCAAATCGTCTTGCTATGAATGCCAACATACCATTCACTTTCTTCACTGCCTGCTGCACCTGCACGCTTGCTTTCAATGACTGGTGCACCATGACACCCAGGTCACGTTGCATCTCCCCTTCTCCCAATCGGTCACCATTCAGGTAATACTCTGCTTTCCTGTTCTTGCCGCCAAAGTGGATAACATCACATTTATCCACATTATATTGCATCTGCCATGCATTTGCCCACTCGCCTAATCTATCCAAGTCACTCTGCAGCCTCCTAGCATCCTCCTAGCACATGTTGGTCTGTGTGGGCGGGTGGGACTAATGTAGATGGGGCATGATGGACGGTGTGGGCGGGTGGGACTAGTCTAGATGGGGCATGTTGGACTGTGTGGGCAGGTGGGACTAGTGTAGATGGGGCATGTTGGTCAGTGTGGGCAGGTGGGACTAGTGTAGATTGGGCATGTTGGTCAGTGTGGGCAGGTGGGACTAGTGTAGATGGGGCATGTAGGTCAGTGTGGGCAGGTGGGACTAGTGTAGATGGGGCATGTTGGCCGGAGTGGGCAGGTGGGACTAGTGTAGATGGGGCATGTTGGATGGTGTGGGCAGGTGGGACTAGTGTAGATGGGGCATGTTGGTCAGTGTGGGCGGGTGGGACTAGTGTAGATGGGGCATGATGGACGGTGTGGGCAGGTGGGACTAGTGTAGATGGGGCATGTTGGTCAGTGTGGGCGGGTGGGACTAGTGTAGATGGGGCATGTTGCTCAGTGTGGGCAGGTGGGACTAGTGTAGACGGGGCATGATGGACGGTGTGGGCGGTTGGGACTAGTGTAGATGGGGCATGTTGTTCAGTGTGGGCGGGTGGGACTAATGTAGATGGGGCATGTTGGACGGTGTGGGCAGGTGGGACTAGTGTAGATGGGGCATCTTGGTCAGTGTGGGCGGGTGGGACTAGTGTAGATGGGGCATGTTGGTCAGTGTGGGCGGGTGGGACTAGTGTAGATGGGGCATGTTGGTCAGTGTGGGCAGGTGGGACTAGTGTAGATGGGGCATGATGGACGGTGTGGGCGGGTGGGACTAGTATAGATGGGGCATGTTGGTCAGTGTGGGCGGGTGGGACTTGTGTAAATGGGGCATGTTGGTCAGTGTGGGCAGGTGGGACTAGTGTAGATGGGGCATGTTGGTCAGTGTGGGCGGGTGGGACTAGTGTAGATGGGGCATGATGGACGGTGTGGGCAGGTGGGACTAGTGTAGATGGGGCATGTTGGTCAGTGTGGGCGGGTGGGACTAGTGTAGATGGGGCATGTTGCTCAGTGTGGGCAGGTGGGACTAGTGTAGACGGGGCATGATGGACGGTGTGGGCGGGTGGGACTAGTGTAGATGGGGCATGTTGTTCAGTGTGGGCGGGTGGGACTAATGTAGATGGGGCATGTTGGACGGTGTGGGCAGGTGGGACTAGTGTAGATGGGGCATGTTGGTCAGTGTGGGCGGGTGGGACTAGTGTAGATGGGGCATGTTGGTCAGTGTGGGCGGGTGGGACTAGTGTAGATGGGGCATGTTGGTCAGTGTGGGCAGGTGGGACTAGTGTAGATGGGGCATGATGGACGGTGTGGGCGGGTGGGACTAGTATAGATGGGGCATGTTGGTCAGTGTGGGCGGGTGGGACTAGTGTAAATGGGGCATGTTGGTCAGTGTGGGCAGGTGGGACTAGTGTAGATGGGGCATGTTGGTCAGTGTGGGCGGGTGGGACTAGTGTAGATGGGGCATGTTGGTCAGTGTGGGCAGGTGGGACTAGTGTAGATGGGGCATGTTGGTCAGTGTGGGCTGGTGGGACTAGTGTAGATGGGGCATGTTGGTCAGTGTGGGCGGGTGGGACTAGTGTAGATGGAGCATGTTGGTCAGTGTGGGCATGTGGGACTAGTGTAGATGGGGCATGTTGGTCGGTGTGGGCGGGTGGGACTAGTGTAGATGGGGCATGTTGGCCGGTGTGGGCAGGTGGGACTAGTGTAGATGGGGCATGTTGGACGGTGATGGCAGGTGGGACTAGTGTAGATGGGGCATGTTGGTCGGTGTGGGCAGGTGGGACTAGTGTAGATGGGGCATGTTGGTCAGTGTGGGCAGGTGGGACTAGTGTAGATGGGGCATGTTGGCCGGTGTGGGCAGGTGGGACTAGTGTAGATGGGGCATGTTGGACGGTGTGGGCAGGTGGGACTAGTGTAGATGGGGCATGTTGGTCAGTGTGGGCGGGTGGGACTAGTGTAGATGGGGCATGTTGGTCAGTATGGGCAGGTGGGACTAGTGTAGATGGGGCATGATGGACGGTGTGGGCAGGTGGGACTACTGTAGATGGGGCATGTTGGTCAGTGTGGGCGGGTGGGACTAGTGTAGATGGGGCATGTTGCTCAGTGTGGGCAGGTGGGACTAGTGTAGACGGGGCATGATGGACGGTGTGGGCGGGTGGGACTAGTGTAGATGGGGCATGTTGTTCAGTGTGGGCGGGTGGGACTAATGTAGATGGGGCATGTTGGTCAGTGTGGGCTGGTGGGACTAGTGTAGATGGGGCATGTTGGTCGGTGTGGGCAGGTGGGACTATTGTAGATGGGGCATGTTGGTCGGTGTGGGCAGGTGGGACTAGTGTAGATGGGGCATGTTGGTCGGTGTGGGCAGGTGGGACTAGTGTAGATGGGGCATGTTGGTCGGTGTGGGCAGGTGGGACTAGTGTAGATGGGGCATGTTGGTCTGTGTGGGCAGGTGGGACTAGTGTAGATGGGGCATGTTGGTCTGTGTGGGCAGGTGGGACTAGTGTAGATGGGGCATGTTGGTCGGTGTGGGAAGGTGGGACTAGTGTAGATGGGGCATGTTGGTCCGTGTGGGCAGGTGGGACTAGTGTAGATGGGGCATGTTGGTCGGTGTGGGCAGGTGGGACTATTGTAGATGGGGCATGTTGGTCGGTGTGGGCAGGTGGGACTAGTGTAGATGGGGCATGTTGGTCGGTGTGGGCAGGTGGGACTAGTGTAGATGGGGCATGTTGTTCTGTGTGGGCAGGTGGGACTAGTGTAGATGGGGCATGTTGGCCAGTGTGGGAAGGAGGGACTAGTGTAGATGGGGCATGTTGGCCGGTGTGGGCAGGTGGGACTTGTGTAGATGGGGCATGTTGGGCGGTGTGGGCAGGTGGGACTAGTGTAGATGGGGCATGTTGGTCGGTGTGGGCAGGTGGGACTAGTGTAGATGGGGCATGTTGGTCGGTATGGGCAGGTGGGACTAGTGTAGATGGGGCATGTTGGCCGGTGTGGGCAGGTGGGACTAGTGTAGATGGGGCATGTTGGTCGGTGTGGGCAGGTGGGACTAGTGTAGATGGGGCATGTTGGGCGGTGTGGGCAGGTGGGACTAGTGTAGATGGGGCATGTTGGGCGGTGTGGGCAGGTGGGACTAGTGTAGATGGGGCATGTTAGAAACATAGACAATAGGTGCAGGAGTAGGCCATTCGGCCCTTCGAGCCTACACCGCCATTCAATTTGATCATGGCTGATCATCCAGCTCAGTAGCCTGTACCTGCCTTCTCTCCATACCCCCTGATCCCTTTAGCAAAAAGGGCCACATCTAACTCTTAAATATAGCCAATGAACTGGCCTCAACTACCTTCTGTGGCAAAGAATTCCACAGATTCACCACTCTGTGTGAAGAAATGTTTTCTCATCTCGGTCCTAAAAGACTTCCCCCTTATCCTTAAGCTGTGACCCCTGGTTCTGGACTCCCCCAACATCGGGAACAATCTTCCCGCATCTAGCCTCTCCAACCCCTTAAGAATTTTATATGTTTCTATAAGATCCCCCCTCAGTCTTCTAAATTCCAGCGAGTATAAGCCCAGTCTATCCAGTCTTTCCTCATATGAAAGTCCCACCATCCCAGGGATCAATCTGGTGAACCTTCTCTGTACTCCCTCTAAGGCAAGAAAGTCTTTCCTCAGGTTAGGAGACCAAAACTGCACACAATACTCCAGGTGCGGTCTCACCAAGGCCCGTACAACTGCAGCAGAACCTCCCTGCTCCTAAACTCAAATCGTCTTGCTATGAATGCCAACATACCATTCACTTTCTTCACTGCCTGCTGCACCTGCACGCTTGCTTTCAATGACTGGTGCACCATGACACCCAGGTCACGTTGCATCTCCCCTTCTCCCAATCGGTCACCATTCAGGTAATACTCTGCTTTCCTGTTCTTGCCGCCAAAGTGGATAACATCACATTTATCCACATTATATTGCATCTGCCATGCATTTGCCCACTCGCCTAATCTATCCAAGTCACTCTGCAGCCTCCTAGCATCCTCCTAGCACATGTTGGTCTGTGTGGGCGGGTGGGACTAATGTAGATGGGGCATGATGGACGGTGTGGGCGGGTGGGACTAGTCTAGATGGGGCATGTTGGACTGTGTGGGCAGGTGGGACTAGTGTAGATGGGGCATGTTGGTCAGTGTGGGCGGGTGGGACTAGTGTAGATGGGGCATGTTGGTCAGTATGGGCAGGTGGGACTAGTGTAGATGGGGCATGATGGACGGTGTGGGCAGGTGGGACTAGTGTAGATGGGGCATGTTGGTCAGTGTGGGCGGGTGGGACTAGTGTAGATGGGGCATGTTGCTCAGTGTGGGCAGGTGGGACTAGTGTAGACGGGGCATGATGGACGGTGTGGGCGGGTGGGACTAGTGTAGATGGGGCATGTTGTTCAGTGTGGGCGGGTGGGACTAATGTAGATGGGGCATGTTGGTCAGTGTGGGCTGGTGGGACTAGTGTAGATGGGGCATGTTGGTCGGTGTGGGCGGGTGGAACTAGTGTAGATGGGGCATGTTGGTCAGTGTGGGCAGGTGGGACTAGTGTAGATGGGGCATGTTGGACGGTGTGGGCGGGTGGGACTAGTGTAGCTGGGGCATGTTGGACGGTGTGGGCAGGTGGGACTAGTGTAGATGGGGCATGTTGGTCAGTGTGGGCGGGTGGGACTAGTGTAGATGGGGCATGTTGGTCAGTGTGGGCGGGTGGGACTAGTGTAGATGGGGCATGTTGGTCAGTGTGGGCGGGTGGGACTAGTGTAGATGGGGCATGATGGACGGTGTGGGCGGGTGGGACTAGTATAGATGGGGCATGTTGGTCAGTGTGGGCGGGTGGGACTAGTGTAAATGGGGCATGTTGGTCAGTGTGGGCAGGTGGGACTAGTGTAGATGGGGCATGTTGGTCAGTGTGGGCGGGTGGGACTAGTGTAGATGGGGCATGTTGGTCAGTGTGGGCAGGTGGGACTAGTGTAGATGGGGCATGTTGGTCAGTGTGGGCGGGTGGGACTAGTGTAGATGGGGCATGTTGGTCAGTGTGGGCAGGTGGGACTAGTGTAGATGGGGCATGTTGGTCAGTGTGGGCTGGTGGGACTAGTGTAGATGGGGCATGTTGGTCGGTGTGGGCGGGTGGGACTAGTGTAGATGGAGCATGTTGGTCAGTGTGGGCAGGTGGGACTAGTGTAGATGGGGCATGTTGGACGGTGTGGGCAGGTGGGACTAGTGTAGATGGGGCATGTTGGACGGTGTGGGCAGGTGGGACTAGTGTAGATGGGGCATGTTGGTCAGTGTGGGCGGGTGGGACTAGTGTAGATGGAGCATGTTGGTTAGTGTGGGCATGTGGGACTAGTGTAGATGGGGCATGTTGGTCAGTGTGGGCGGGTGGGACTAGTGTAGATGGGGCATGTTGGCCGGTGTGGGCAGGTAGGACTAGTGTAGATGGGGCATGTTGGACGGTGATGGCAGGTGGGACTAGTGTAGATGGGGCATGTTGGTCGGTGTGGGCAGGTGGGACTAGTGTAGATGGGGCATGTTGGTCAGTGTGGGCAGGTGGGACTAGTGTAGATGGGGCATGTTGGCCGGTGTGGGCAGGTGGGACTAGTGTAGATGGGGCATGTTGGACGGTGTGGGCAGGTGGGACTAGTGTAGATGGGGCATGTTGGTCAGTGTGGGCGGGTGGGACTTGTGTAGATGGGGCATGTTGGTCAGTATGGGCAGGTGGGACTAGTGTAGATGGGGCATGATGGACGGTGTGGGCAGGTGGGACTAGTGTAGATGGGGCATGTTGGTCAGTGTGGGCGGGTGGGACTATTGTAGATGGGGCATGTTGCTCAGTGTGGGCAGGTGGGACTAGTGTAGACGGGGCATGATGGACGGTGTGGGCGGGTGGGACTAGTGTAGATGGGGCATGTTGGTCAGTGTGGGCAGGTGGGACTAGTGTAGATGGGGCATGTTGGACGGTGTGGGCAGGTGGGACTAGTGTAGATGGGGCATGTTGGACGGTGTGGGCAGGTGGGACTAGTGTAGATGGGGCATGTTGGTCAGTGTGGGCGGGTGGGACTAGTGTAGATGGGGCATGTTGGTCAGTGTGGGCGGGTGGGACTAGTGTAGATGGGGCATGTTGGTCAGTGTGGGCAGGTGGGACTAGTGTAGATGGGGCATGATGGACGGTGTGGGCGGGTAGGACTAGTATAGATGGGGCATGTTGGTCGGTGTGGGCAGGTGGGACTAGTGTAGATGGGGCATGTTGGTCTGTGTGGGCAGGTGGGACTAGTGTAGATGGGGCATGTTGGCCGGTGTGGGAAGGTGGGACTAGTGTAGATGGGGCATGTTGGCCGGTGTGGGCAGGTGGGACTAGTGTAGATGGGGCATGTTGGTCGGTGTGGGCAGGTGGGACTAGTGTAGATGGGGCATGTTGGGCGGTGTGGGCAGGTGGGACTAGTGTAGATGGGGCATGTTGGGCGGTGTGGGCAGGTGGGACTAGTGTAGATGGGGCATGTTAGAAACATAGACAATAGGTGCAGGAGTAGGCCATTCGGCCCTTCGAGCCTACACCGCCATTCAATTTGATCATGGCTGATCATCCAGCTCAGTAGCCTGTACCTGCCTTCTCTCCATACCCCCTGATCCCTTTAGCAAAAAGGGCCACATCTAACTCTTAAATATAGCCAATGAACTGGCCTCAACTACCTTCTGTGGCAAAGAATTCCACAGATTCACCACTCTCTGTGTGAAGAAATGTTTTCTCATCTCGGTCCTAAAAGACTTCCCCCTTATCCTTAAGCTGTGACCCCTGGTTCTGGACTCCCCCAACATCGGGAACAATCTTCCCGCATCTAGCCTCTCCAACCCCTTAAGAATTTTATATGTTTCTATAAGATCCCCCCTCAGTCTTCTAAATTCCAGCGAGTATAAGCCCAGTCTATCCAGTCTTTCCTCATATGAAAGTCCCACCATCCCAGGGATCAATCTGGTGAACCTTCTCTGTACTCCCTCTAAGGCAAGAAAGTCTTTCCTCAGGTTAGGAGACCAAAACTGCACACAATACTCCAGGTGCGGTCTCACCAAGGCCCGTACAACTGCAGCAGAACCTCCCTGCTCCTAAACTCAAATCGTCTTGCTATGAATGCCAACATACCATTCACTTTCTTCACTGCCTGCTGCACCTGCACGCTTGCTTTCAATGACTGGTGCACCATGACACCCAGGTCACGTTGCATCTCCCCTTCTCCCAATCGGTCACCATTCAGGTAATACTCTGCTTTCCTGTTCTTGCCGCCAAAGTGGATAACATCACATTTATCCACATTATATTGCATCTGCCATGCATTTGCCCACTCGCCTAATCTATCCAAGTCACTCTGCAGCCTCCTAGCATCCTCCTAGCACATGTTGGTCTGTGTGGGCGGGTGGGACTAATGTAGATGGGGCATGATGGACGGTGTGGGCGGGTGGGACTAGTCTAGATGGGGCATGTTGGACTGTGTGGGCAGGTGGGACTAGTGTAGATGGGGCATGTTGGTCAGTGTGGGCAGGTGGGACTAGTGTAGATTGGGCATGTTGGTCAGTGTGGGCAGGTGGGACTAGTGTAGATGGGGCATGTAGGTCAGTGTGGGCAGGTGGGACTAGTGTAGATGGGGCATGTTGGCCGGTGTGGGCAGGTGGGACTAGTGTAGATGGGGCATGTTGGATGGTGTGGGCAGGTGGGACTAGTGTAGATGGGGCATGTTGGTCAGTGTGGGCGGGTGGGACTAGTGTAGATGGGGCATGATGGACGGTGTGGGCAGGTGGGACTAGTGTAGATGGGGCATGTTGGTCAGTGTGGGCGGGTGGGACTAGTGTAGATGGGGCATGTTGCTCAGTGTGGGCAGGTGGGACTAGTGTAGACGGGGCATGATGGACGGTGTGGGCGGGTGGGACTAGTGTAGATGGGGCATGTTGTTCAGTGTGGGCGGGTGGGACTAATGTAGATGGGGCATGTTGGACGGTGTGGGCAGGTGGGACTAGTGTAGATGGGGCATGTTGGTCAGTGTGGGCGGGTGGGACTAGTGTAGATGGGGCATGTTGGTCAGTGTGGGCGGGTGGGACTAGTGTAGATGGGGCATGTTGGTCAGTGTGGGCAGGTGGGACTAATGTAGATGGGGCATGATGGACGGTGTGGGCGGGTGGGACTAGTATAGATGGGGCATGTTGGTCAGTGTGGGCGGGTGGGACTTGTGTAAATGGGGCATGTTGGTCAGTGTGGGCAGGTGGGACTAGTGTAGATGGGGCATGTTGGTCAGTGTGGGCGGGTGGGACTAGTGTAGATGGGGCATGATGGACGGTGTGGGCAGGTGGGACTAGTGTAGATGGGGCATGTTGGTCAGTGTGGGCGGGTGGGACTAGTGTAGATGGGGCATGTTGCTCAGTGTGGGCAGGTGGGACTAGTGTAGACGGGGCATGATGGACGGTGTGGGCGGGTGGGACTAGTGTAGATGGGGCATGTTGTTCAGTGTGGGCGGGTGGGACTAATGTAGATGGGGCATGTTGGACGGTGTGGGCAGGTGGGACTAGTGTAGATGGGGCATGTTGGTCAGTGTGGGCGGGTGGGACTAGTGTAGATGGGGCATGTTGGTCAGTGTGGGCGGGTGGCACTAGTGTAGATGGGGCATGTTGGTCAGTGTGGGCAGGTGGGACTAGTGTAGATGGGGCATGATGGACGGTGTGGGCGGGTGGGACTAGTATAGATGGGGCATGTTGGTCAGTGTGGGCGGGTGGGACTAGTGTAAATGGGGCATGTTGGTCAGTGTGGGCAGGTGGGACTAGTGTAGATGGGGCATGTTGGTCAGTGTGGGCAGGTGGGACTAGTGTAGATGGGGCATGTTGGTCAGTGTGGGCAGGTGGGACTAGTGTAGATGGGGCATGTTGGTCAGTGTGGGCTGGTGGGACTAGTGTAGATGAGGCATGTTGGTCGGTGTGGGCGGGTGGGACTAGTGTAGATGGAGCATGTTGGTCAGTGTGGGCAGGTGGGACTAGTGTAGATGGGGCATGTTGGACGGTGTGGGCAGGTGGGACTAGTGTAGATGGGGCATGTTGGACGGTGTGGGCAGGTGGGACTAGTGTAGATGGGGCATGTTGGTCAGTGTGGGCGGGTGGGACTAGTGTAGATGGAGCATGTTGGTCAGTGTGGGCATGTGGGACTAGTGTAGATGGGGCATGTTGGTCAGTGTGGGCGGGTGGGACTAGTGTAGATGGGGCATGTTGGCCGGTGTGGGCAGGTGGGACTAGTGTAGATGGGGCATGTTGGACGGTGATGGCAGGTGGGACTAGTGTAGATGGGGCATGTTGGTCGGTGTGGGCAGGTGGGACTAGTGTAGATGGGGCATGTTGGTCAGTGTGGGCAGGTGGGACTAGTGTAGATGGGGCATGTTGGCCGGTGTGGGCAGGTGGGACTAGTGTAGATGGGGCATGTTGGACGGTGTGGGCAGGTGGGACTAGTGTAGATGGGGCATGTTGGTCAGTGTGGGCAGGTGGGACTAGTGTAGATGGGGCATGTTGGCCGGTGTGGGCAGGTGGGACTAGTGTAGATGGGGCATGTTGGACGGTGTGGGCAGGTGGGACTAGTGTAGATGGGGCATGTTGGTCAGTGTGGGCGGGTGGGACTAGTGTAGATGGGGCATGTTGGTCAGTATGGGCAGGTGGGACTAGTGTAGATGGGGCATGATGGACGGTGTGGGCAGGTGGGACTACTGTAGATGGGGCATGTTGGTCAGTGTGGGCGGGTGGGACTAGTGTAGATGGGGCATGTTGCTCAGTGTGGGCAGGTGGGACTAGTGTAGACGGGGCATGATGGACGGTGTGGGCGGGTGGGACTAGTGTAGATGGGGCATGTTGTTCAGTGTGGGCGGGTGGGACTAATGTAGATGGGGCATGTTGGTCAGTGTGGGCTGGTGGGACTAGTGTTGATGGGGCATGTTGGTCGGTGTGGGCAGGTGGGACTATTGTAGATGGGGCATGTTGGTCGGTGTGGGCAGGTGGGACTAGTGTAGATGGGGCATGTTGGTCGGTGTGGGCAGGTGGGACTAGTGTAGATGGGGCATGTTGGTCGGTGTGGGCAGGTGGGACTAGTGTAGATGGGGCATGTTGGTCTGTGTGGGCAGGTGGGACTAGTGTAGATGGGGCATGTTGGTCGGTGTGGGAAGGTGGGACTAGTGTAGATGGGGCATGTTGGTCCGTGTGGGCAGGTGGGACTAGTGTAGATGGGGCATGTTGGTCGGTGTGGGCAGGTGGGACTATTGTAGATGGGGCATGTTGGTCGGTGTGGGCAGGTGGGACTAGTGTAGATGGGGCATGTTGGTCGGTGTGGGCAGGTGGGACTAGTGTAGATGGGGCATGTTGTTCTGTGTGGGCAGGTGGGACTAGTGTAGATGGGGCATGTTGGCCAGTGTGGGAAGGAGGGACTAGTGTAGATGGGGCATGTTGGCCGGTGTGGGCAGGTGGGACTTGTGTAGATGGGGCATGTTGGGCGGTGTGGGCAGGTGGGACTAGTGTAGATGGGGCATGTTGGTCGGTGTGGGCAGGTGGGACTAGTGTAGATGGGGCATGTTGGTCGGTATGGGTAGGTGGGACTAGTGTAGATGGGGCATGTTGGTCGGTGTGGGCAGGTGGGACTAGTGTAGATGGGGCATGTTGGTCGGTGTGGGCAGGTGGGACTAGTGTAGATGGGGCATGTTGGTCGGTGTGGGCAGGTGGGACTAGTGTAGATGGGGCATGTTGGTCTGTGTGGGCAGGTGGGACTAGTGTAGATGGGGCATGTTGGCCGGTGTGGGAAGGTGGGACTAGTGTAGATGGGGCATGTTGGCCGGTGTGGGCAGGTGGGACTAGTGTAGATGGGGCATGTTGGTCGGTGTGGGCAGGTGGGACTAGTGTAGATGGGGCATGTTGGGCGGTGTGGGCAGGTGGGACTAGTGTAGATGGGGCATGTTGGGCGGTGTGGGCAGGTGGGACTAGTGTAGATGGGGCATGTTAGAAACATAGACAATAGGTGCAGGAGTAGGCCATTCGGCCCTTCGAGCCTACACCGCCATTCAATTTGATCATGGCTGATCATCCAGCTCAGTAGCCTGTACCTGCCTTCTCTCCATACCCCCTGATCCCTTTAGCAAAAAGGGCCACATCTAACTCTTAAATATAGCCAATGAACTGGCCTCAACTACCTTCTGTGGCAAAGAATTCCACAGATTCACCACTCTGTGTGAAGAAATGTTTTCTCATCTCGGTCCTAAAAGACTTCCCCCTTATCCTTAAGCTGTGACCCCTGGTTCTGGACTCCCCCAACATCGGGAACAATCTTCCCGCATCTAGCCTCTCCAACCCCTTAAGAATTTTATATGTTTCTATAAGATCCCCCCTCAGTCTTCTAAATTCCAGCGAGTATAAGCCCAGTCTATCCAGTCTTTCCTCATATGAAAGTCCCACCATCCCAGGGATCAATCTGGTGAACCTTCTCTGTACTCCCTCTAAGGCAAGAAAGTCTTTCCTCAGGTTAGGAGACCAAAACTGCACACAATACTCCAGGTGCGGTCTCACCAAGGCCCGTACAACTGCAGCAGAACCTCCCTGCTCCTAAACTCAAATCGTCTTGCTATGAATGCCAACATACCATTCACTTTCTTCACTGCCTGCTGCACCTGCACGCTTGCTTTCAATGACTGGTGCACCATGACACCCAGGTCACGTTGCATCTCCCCTTCTCCCAATCGGTCACCATTCAGGTAATACTCTGCTTTCCTGTTCTTGCCGCCAAAGTGGATAACATCACATTTATCCACATTATATTGCATCTGCCATGCATTTGCCCACTCGCCTAATCTATCCAAGTCACTCTGCAGCCTCCTAGCATCCTCCTAGCACATGTTGGTCTGTGTGGGCGGGTGGGACTAATGTAGATGGGGCATGATGGACGGTGTGGGCGGGTGGGACTAGTCTAGATGGGGCATGTTGGACTGTGTGGGCAGGTGGGACTAGTGTAGATGGGGCATGTTGGTCAGTGTGGGCAGGTGGGACTAGTGTAGATTGGGCATGTTGGTCAGTGTGGGCAGGTGGGACTAGTGTAGATGGGGCATGTTGGTCAGTGTGGGCAGGTGGGACTAGTGTAGATGGGGCATGTTGGCCGGTGTGGGCAGGTGGGACTAGTGTAGATGGGGCATGTTGGACGGTGTGGGCAGGTGGGACTAGTGTAGATGGGGCATGTTGGTCAGTGTGGGCGGGTGGGACTAGTGTAGATGGGGCATGTTGGTCAGTATGGGCAGGTGGGACTAGTGTAGATGGGGCATGATGGACGGTGTGGGCAGGTGGGACTAGTGTAGATGGGGCATGTTGGTCAGTGTGGGCGGGTGGGACTAGTGTAGATGGGGCATGTTGCTCAGTGTGGGCAGGTGGGACTAGTGTAGACGGGGCATGATGGACGGTGTGGGCGGGTGGGACTAGTGTAGATGGGGCATGTTGTTCAGTGTGGGCGGGTGGGACTAATGTAGATGGGGCATGTTGGTCAGTGTGGGCTGGTGGGACTAGTGTAGATGGGGCATGTTGGTCGGTGTGGGCGGGTGGAACTAGTGTAGATGGGGCATGTTGGTCAGTGTGGGCAGGTGGGACTAGTGTAGATGGGGCATGTTGGACGGTGTGGGCAGGTGGGACTAGTGTAGCTGGGGCATGTTGGACGGTGTGGGCAGGTGGGACTAGTGTAGATGGGGCATGTTGGTCAGTGTGGGCGGGTGGGACTAGTGTAGATGGGGCATGTTGGTCAGTGTGGGCGGGTGGGACTAGTGTAGATGGGGCATGTTGGTCAGTGTGGGCAGGTGGGACTAGTGTAGATGGGGCATGATGGACGGTGTGGGCGGGTGGGACTAGTATAGATGGGGCATGTTGGTCAGTGTGGGCGGGTGGGACTAGTGTAAATGGGGCATGTTGGTCAGTGTGGGCAGGTGGGACTAGTGTAGATGGGGCATGTTGGTCAGTGTGGGCGGGTGGGACTAGTGTAGATGGGGCATGTTGGTCAGTGTGGGCAGGTGGGACTAGTGTAGATGGGGCATGTTGGTCAGTGTGGGCTGGTGGGACTAGTGTAGATGGGGCATGTTGGTCGGTGTGGGCGGGTGGGACTAGTGTAGATGGAGCATGTTGGTCAGTGTGGGCAGGTGGGACTAGTGTAGATGGGGCATGTTGGACGGTGTGGGCAGGTGGGACTAGTGTAGATGGGGCATGTTGGACGGTGTGGGCAGGTGGGACTAGTGTAGATGGGGCATGTTGGTCAGTGTGGGCGCGTGGGACTAGTGTAGATGGAGCATGTTGGTCAGTGTG